>NC_060275.1:49750835-49958429 GCF_021613505.1 Equus quagga | reverse complement strand
CCAAACAGCCATGCAGCCTTGCTCCGTAGCCCACTGGGCCAAACAGCGCAGGGCATGGTCTAGAACAGGTTCAAGTTGCTCTCTGGTCAACAAGGACTATACAATATGGCAGGTGGCACTAAGCCTGGTTAAGTCTACAAACCCTGCAGCAATGCTGGCATGGCTTCAGAATGACGGAAACCTTTAAGGATATAGAATTTTAGGAATTTTATTTATTATTTTGGGGTCCTCAAACGTGGGGTTAAGCCAAGGGTAAGCTGGCCCCCTGAGCATGCTGCTGGCAAACTGGAGCCGGTGGACTTCAACTGGTCCTGCCTCCGAACTTCAGTCTATAGGGTCAGATTGAAATGGCATTGATCAGAAGCAATCTTGAAGTTGCCATCCGTGGGGTTTTCGTTGATGATTAAAGAATCTATTCAAACAAGGAGAAAATGTACTTGATCTTTTATATTTTACCCACCTAATGACTTAATGAATCAGCATTTGAGGAGGAGCCAGACATCAAAATTAAAGCAATGCTGTCAAGACTGAATATTTCGTTTTTACAAGGGAGTCTAATTTACACAATTCTTAGTTGATGATGCACTAAAATGCTATTCACCCCTTAAGAAATCTTGATGTCATTCAGTCTTTCAAGATACACTTTTGTTTTACTCATTTATACCTTTTCAATAAAGTATAAAAGGACTGAAAACATGCACCCAACTCATTTGGTACAGTTAAATACATTTTCTGGGCTACTGAAGGTGAATGAATTTATAAAGTTTCTTAACAGAAAGGCCCAACTCTGTTATTCATTATTATTATTCATTACTATTATTATCTTTAATCCCTGTTCCATTTTCTCTACATAGTCCTTTCACTGACATTAGAAAAATAAATCAAGAGTTGAAATGTAGGTGCATTTAATTGTAGGTGTTCATAAAGATAATTTGGAAGTCACCTCTATCAATACCACTGTAAACAAAGTTCTTTATAATTACAAAGTTCTGTGGTGGTCATTACTTGGTGCAAAGGAAAACATCAAAGAAGGTTCCAGTAATTTTCCATCCCACTTCCTGACTTTGTTCAAGGTTTTGTCTTTTAAAAATGACATTGCCTCTCTGGTCATTTCCAGTATCTTGTTTGTTAAAATTCTCAGTGAGTCAACAGTGTAGGCCCCAGTAAGCAGTGAATCTGGAGCTAGAAAGAGCCATAGAAATAGCTGGGCCAGAATTTCTCTAAAGTGAGTTCTGTGGATCTCTAATCCTGAAAAAGTCTATGAAAAAAAGAGATTTGGTGCAATACGTTTTTAACATTTTTACCCCAGCATTTGGTAAAACTGTTTGGATGCTGAACTTTTTTTTTTTTTTTTTTGATTTTATTTTTCCTTTTTCTCCCAAAGCCCCCGGGTACATAGTTGTGTATTTTTTGTTGTGGGTCCTTCTAGTTGTGGCATGTGGGATGCCACCTCAGCATGGCTTGATGAGCGCTGCCATGTCCGTGCCCAGGATTCGATCTGGCGAAACCCTGGGCCGCTGAAGCGAGGCGTGCAAACTTAACCACTTGGCCATGGGGCCAGGCCCCTGGACGTTGAACTTTTTGAAGAATATCTCTTGCTGTTTCTCAGAACGGCATTCTATAGCACACACCTGAGGAATTGCTGAGCCCAGCCATGTCGCCCATTTCACAGATGAGGAAACTGAGCATGGTTCACCCTCCTCTCACCTAAACCACATCTACCCACAAACACCTTGGGTAAGTATGGATAATAGACTTTTGAAGCTGAAGAGAACTTAGTCTATCATCTTAAAGGAAAAAACTGAACTCCGGGAAGTTTAATTGATTTACCCAAAGTCACCAATTGACCAATTTCTTCACTTCTGCTTTCTCCCTCCCACATCTAAAAAGTGCTCTTTCCACTAGATGAAGACTAGTGGAAAAATACCCACTAGATAATTTTTTTGAAATTATTATATGTTGCATTTTGCTTTATCTTAGGTTGAATTTTTTTTTCTCGGTACAGTAGAAGCTCTGTTTACAAAACTCCACCTAACCCACTCCCCAGCTTAACGGACACTCTTCCTTCTCTCTGAAAACACAGCCAGGCTGCCCGAGGCGCAGTGAACGCTCAGTATTAAGCCACTCTAGAGCTTTTCTAGACTTTTTCTCAAATCTATTTATGTTAGTCTAACTTGGAATTACAATTATGTAATTTAATTAAATATTACAAAGAGTGTTGAAGTATGAGTGCAGAAGATTCATTTCTCTAAAAACTCTTTTAAAAAGAGTTGTTTCTCTTTCAAGTTAGAAAGCCTGGTGAAGATTGAATAGACATGAGCTGTTAAAACTTGCTGCCAAAGTAGCTTTGAGTGAAACAAGTGTAAATAATAGAAAAAATAATGACAATTTAGAAGGATTCTGCATTCAGCTTGTTTTTCATGTCCAAATCTAAAGAAAACCGAAACTAGAATTTATAGATAAAACACTATGAATGTGGTTCATGCAAGAAAGACAACTTGGAACTCCAATCAAGAGAGTTATTTTCAAAAAAATAAAAAGGGCTTTGTCCTTCATGAAAAGGTTAGTGAAGGAATATACATTTATATGTTTTCAGTTAAAACCAAATGTTTGAGGAAATTATTTTTAAATGACTCTGCTTTATCTAGCCTTTATAAATAGCTGACTACCAGTATAAATAAATCAAAAGTTTAGGGGAATTGTCAATATGTGTCTAAACATTTAAAAAGCCTTATTTAAAGTGTTAGAAAAGTGCCACATTCCTGGGTGGCAGGTTAAAATTTTGAATTGCTATCTGTGTTGGACTTTATTTCTCTTGATTCCCTGTCCTCTCACCATTAAAACGAGGCCAGAGGGTGAAGCTAACTGCCTCAGGGTAGGGGTGACATGAGGTGATGCAGAGAGAGCAGGGTTGACAATGCCCTCAGCTTAGATGCAGTCCTTATGAACATCTTGACCCGAAATTGGGAGGACCAGACACAGGAGAGACAAAAGCCAGACATAGGAGAGTCTGCAAGACTCAGAGTATAGTTTACAAAATCAGCCAGAGAATAGAGAGCTTGAAGGATGACGCTATAGGAGTGTTTTCCTATTGGGAGAGCCAGAGATAAAGATAAAAACTCTTACTGGGAGACCAGAAGAATTTAAAGGGCATAAAATGAGAGGCCAGAGTTTCTGATCCTCTTTTGACTTAAAGTACAGTAAGAAATATAGAATTTACTTCTTGATCCAGTATTAAAAAAGGTAATACAACAATATGTTGTATTCTAGTTGATCCTATCCTATCCTATTCTATCCTATCGAATTTAAAAATACTGGCCATGAACACTAAATTATTTCTGGTTCCATAGTTTAGAAATCAGTATAAATAAGGGTTGGTGTGGCTAGAAGGCTCATTTTTCACTCTGTCAACTCCTAGGGTCAAAATGCGGTGTGGCAATAAAAACGCTCAGGCAACATAGGTCTGCGTGCATTCCAGATCCCGCCTGAATCCAAGCTTGGAAAGTCGGCAAGCTGACCATAGAAACCTCCTAATTAGGCTTGATTCATGCTGTAATTGGCGAGGGCCCGGGGCTGATTTGGTGGACGAGTGTCCTCAGAGAGCTCCTCACTTCTTGGCAGAGGGAGGAAGGAACAGGTGACAGTTCTGAGCAGTTGCGGCAGTGTTCAAAGAACCAGAGGCCCGCAGTGGGGCGTGGATGACACAGGCACACTCGCTTCAAGAACAAAGACTGTGGAGGAGACCACAGGTGTCGGCAACACTCGGCAGTACAGAAGACCCGAGGGCCACGCAGGTGTTGCTACTTCTCAGCAGACACCAGTGACAAGAAGGGATGAGCTGCAGCTTAGAGGCTGGTGAGGGCAGGCTCTAAGGAGGCAACCTTGATCTGAATGCTGGGTAGGCCTCCCAGCGTGATGAAAGAATATTTAGTTTGACCAAATATCTATCTAAAAGAAGAACCTTACACAGAGTGACTGTTACCTTCACAGCACCAGTATTCCAAGTTCTTGGTCTTCACTGGAATTCAGGTCTCAAGAAGTAAGTTTAATTTACTTGTAGAAAAACCGAAAAGTTATGTTCTTACACACAGAACTTGTAACTGTAGATTTTAAACCCAATATACCTGCATTGAAAGAATGTTTGGTGTATGAAAGCAACACGCAGTTCCTACTGTTATTTTTAACACTTAATCAGTGCCAATGTTCTAGACACTGTACTGAACACTGAATGAGACATAATTCCCTGTTCACTTGGCTCATGGGCAAAACGAGAAAACACAATACACAAAGAGACAGTGTGATGGGGGGAAGAGATACATGCACGATGAGGAATGTGACATATTTAGGAAGTATAAATAAATCTCATGAAATAGAGGTGACTGTTATATGGGAAGAAAACTGGGCACTCATAAGTCATTGATTAAACACCTTGAACATAGTGCATAACTATAGAATTTTGCTCTTAATTCTGGCTGGCTGTGATTCAGGATCATCAACAGCAGTCTTAAAAAATTACTTCTGGTCCCTACTCCTGAAAATCTGGGGTTTGGCTTGGCCATCTGTATATTCAGAATGTTCGCTCAGTGATTCTGCTGTGCAGCTCCATGTGGTAGCCACTGCCCCAGAAGGTTATATGTGTTTTTTATAGATTTTATGTTTATGTCTGATTATTTCATGTGGCATTCTTAAGAGGAGAGATATAAATCATTTAGGCTATCTCACAAATATGTTTTCTCAGTGAGAAAATATCTTTAAACATAATATTGTAATGCAACATCCAATTCTGCATTAATTGGACCACACTTTTAATAAACTTCCTGAAAAGGAATAAGTTTACAAAAACATGTTTGAAGTATGATGTTAGGGGTAGCCTACTCCTAAATCTTGAATAATAAATGTTGTGATGAGGTGAAGACTTGCATATTTCAGTCTTTAAGAGGCTTAAACCATAGTAATAGGATGCCTCATTCATCCTTCTCTTCCTAGTTCTGGTGGCATGGTATAGTTTGCTTAGGAAATTCTAGCTTGAGTTACTGAAATCAGTAGGTAAAAAGGATACTATCTAAAAATGTGACGGTGGTATGTGGGAGCATAAGCTAGAAATAAACTTTTCCCTACATTGGAAAATCAAAGTAACAGTGATAATTCTGTACTTGAAGCCACCCGGGGGTTTATTGCCATGACAGCCTTTTGCTACGGAAGAAGAGGGTGGTGAGAGCGGTTTCTGTCCTAAACAGCTGAAACCAATTGCGAAGGTCTTTCCTAATGCAGATTTTTGACCACAGGCAAGAAACACTTGTCAGAGTCATGGCTTACAGGTTTTTAGCACTTAAGTTTTCTTATTCAAGACCTGAGATCATATAAACCAAATGACTGGATGGAAATGAAGGTTTCAGTCCTTGACTAGTAATAAAGTTAATCTGTACTTTCGTCTCAAATTAATGTCATTGGTCATATTACCTTGATGAACCATTAACTGCAACATATAATATTCTCAGGCTGAGTATAAGGGATCAACTGTCTAGTACTGACACCCAAGTACCCTGGACACTAGTTTGTTGATATCACTGACTACGGATCTTTTCTTGCTTTTGATTTATTCATTAGTGATAATTACTTCTTTAATGAGATAGTGGTGGAAGAAGAAAAGAAAACACTTGGAACTGTAAAACTTTAAAGATTTCTTTCCTTTAGTTCTTCCAATGAACAGTGTTAATAGTTGGTAAATTCCTTGAAGACCATAGACCATACATATGCTGTTTGTGACGTCTCTCCGGTGTATTGCACATGGAAGGTATTCAGTTATTGTTGACCACTTGCCTTAAAAGACACCTTCTATATAATTTCATCCTTCTATTTAACTAGAATGCTAAAACATACGTATTAGAAATAGATATTCCATACATGATTTTCTCTTGCCTAGATATCTGTGGTATGATCAACCAGTTTTGAGTTTTCTAGAAGAAACACCTTCTTCCCCTACTTTTAAGCCAACTTAAGTTCAAGGCTCATACAGATAAACTGCAGCTTTCTTGATCTAGCATTATTTCTGATGAGTCCGATGACAGGATCTTGGGAATGCACTTTCGGTGGCATGAACAGTAAGTAATCATTGGCTATTTTTTCATGGTTAAAAACTTTTACAAGTTAGTAATTAGATTATAAAAGTGAATACCTGCTGTCAGTAATCTAGTATTCCTAGTTAATATTAAGGAATAATTAAGATAGCTTTTCAATGAGCATGTGCATTATCACATTATTCAAGTGCTAAAGAGTCACAAAGCAGTCATTTGGAGATGCTATCTTATTGTCCACAGGATAGCTTTCTCCCGCACACAACTATTTTCAAAGAAGTGAAATGTAATACATTTTCTAGCAATTTCTGTGTTGGTATTATCCACTGCAGAATGAGAGTAAATTGAGAGAGAAATTTAGTGATTTAAGACAAAGCATAAAGAGTGGGGTTTGAATTAAAAATCAAGTAGTTCCAGACCAAAATTTTCATCCACTAAAACCTGCTGATTTCCATAGGCCAAATTCAAATTGGATAACCATTTAGGTTGAACGAAACACAACATTTGGGTAAGCGACCTCAGGTGGACTAAAGTTTTCCCATCTTCTTAGTGGACTCTAGAGCAATTAAAACTCTAAAAATGACTGCTTGGGATAAGGGCAAAATCAGTGATTAGGAATCACTGCCATCTGCTAGAGCTGACTTTGCACCATCCGGGGGATAGTGATTATGGAGCTGTATTTGTAGCAAGCTTCAATGGAGTGACTCACCTCCTCTCCTGGATAGAGATAAAGAATTGAGGAGGGATACCTCATTTTCTAAATATATGAAAATATCGAAGAAAATTAGAATAGAAATCTTTCTGATGTCATCAATGGTGTCTAAAAAACATGAATGCCAACAGAAAAGGCTGGGTGGAGGTGGAAGATTTCTACAAAACCTGCAAGGACGATTGTTTGCTAGGAATTAGAAGGAGTCATAGTTCTAATCCTGGTTTTGGCCTGGGAATTGTTTGAGGATAAGACGTTTAAACCCTCTAGAGTTTAACTTGTCCAGCTGCGAGTTGAGAAAGCCCTAGCTTAATTAGAGGAGTACAAAATAGAGCAAATCTATAACCCCTATCGGAAAGTTCTGGATAGTAAATGCCCCATAGGTAAACTTGCTTTCTCTCTGAAGACAAAGTTTACTGGGCACCTACTTTTGAGTCACATTTGGGACATACCCATAGCATATATTGTGCAGGCCTTTAGGATAAAGGCTGGATCTTATATATATTGGATTATTCTTGGCACAGTGGTTGGCTTATAGCAGTACTCAATATTTGTTGAACTGAATTGATTTTGCATAAATTATATCACACAAAAGAAGAAAGAAAAACCTTTTTTCTGATGGTGGGTGAAGAGGATGCCAGGCAGTGATCATGCAAAGAAGGTCAAGGTTGGATCCTTATTAAAAGTAAGTTTTTTCTTTTTTCCCTTACAATATGCAAGAGTTTCCCTTCATTTTACATGGTTGTCAGGAGAAATGTGTTCCCTAGACTCTCAGTAGATGGATTAGAACACTTAGAAAAACTAGCAAGTTATTGCTCACTTTCCAGTTGTTCAATGACTAGAGTATTGCTCATTGTGGGGTACCTAGTGACATGTTATGTTATAACTAACTGAATCACCCAGCAAGGAAATGACATAAATTTGCAGTCCTACAGCACAGCAATCTAAGCCAGCTTCCTAATGAGCTGATTGTCTCCTCTTTGAAATACTGAGCAGGAATTGAGATAAAGAAGTCCTGGTTCCTCTTACCGAATCACAGCACTTCCCTTTCCTCCCCCTTAGCGGCAGGGCTGCCAAAGAGGTTAAGTGACATCTACTTAGCTGCTACAGGCTCAGCGTGTGCTGGAGGTTGAAAACTTACTTAATGTTGAATTAGTATACTGCCATGAAAGGTCAATGAATGTTCTCAAAGTGAGTCCCTGGACCTGCAGCGTCAACGTCACTGTCACCTCGGAACTTGTTAGAATGCAGATTCTCAGACCCCAGGCCTATGGAATCAAACTGTTCTAACAAGTGCTTCAGGTGACTCTGATGCCTGATAACATTTAGAAACCACTGATCTACGATGTTTAATGCACCTATTAACAACTAAGGGTTATTCTGAGGCCCACCTTTATTTTGAAAAGATTATGTTACATATTAATATTTTCTGTTTGGATTGCTAAGCTTTAACAAACCAAAATCAGATTTCTTGTATTCCCAGCAACTCTAGCGCTATTACCTAAGATGGACTATCATTTCAAGTGGGGCACCTTCAGTTCTAATGGTTCAGTTCTGTTGCCTGAACACCCACTTCGTAGAAAGCACTGCATTGCGTGCCATAGGGGAAATGCGAAGGCGTGAGACTAGTTCTTTCCATCCAGGGCCTTACAATCAAGTGGGGGTATTTAAATAGATAAATACATAAAGTATATACACAGTGTGTCATCAGCGCCCTGGAGCAAAGCCAGGGAGGAGATAGGGGCTGAGCTTCAAATAGAAGCCCTCGGTGCTGTGGGAGGCTGGTGTGTCCACAGGCCTGACCAGACCCAGGCCTCAGCTCCACCACTGGGCAGGTGAGCTTGGCCAAGTCAAGGCAAGTCTCTTTCTTTCTTTCTTTCTTTTTTTTTTTGAGGAAGATCAGCCCTGAGCTAACTACTGCCAATCCTCCTCTTTTTGCTGAGGAAGACTGGCCCTGAGCTAACATCCATGCCCATCTTCCTCTACTTTCTACGTGGGACGCCTACCACAGCATGGCTTGTCAAGCAGTGCCGTGTCCGCACCCGGGATCCGAACCGGCGAACCCCAGGCTGCCTGAGAAGCGGGACGTGCACACTTAACCGCTGCACCACTGGGCCGGCCCAGCAAGTCTCTTTCTGTTCCTTTGTTTCCTTGCTTCTAAAATAGTTGGAGGTGGGGCTAGAACTGGAATTGAAAAGGCTCCGTGCTGACTTTGAAGGGTTAGGAATTGAAGGAAGCCAAACTGGGTAAACTCTGTGCCTTCTGGCTCAACCAGAAGAGCAACTTATTTCTCTGTTTATATGTCAGGCCCCTGTGTAAGTTTTTGTTGGAAAAAAGGTTTCCACAGCTGAAGAAAAAATAAACCTCTGAACTAGATGACCTCAGGTCTGTTCCAGCTCTGTGGTTCCATGGTCTCTGCTCATTAAGGTCCTGGGAGGATTCATTAGTAGGAAGAGATATCTTGAATTCTTCGCAGGAAGTTATGGAACTACAGGGTAAAATAAATATTTCTATTAAACACAGCTTCCATTTATCACTCAAAATGGGATAGAAAAATACTGAATTCCTGAATTTTCCTTAAGAGGCATACAATTACTTTTTTTTTTTTTAACGCTTTTTGGTGAGGAAGATTGGCCTGAACTAACGTCTGTTGCTCTTTTTTTTTTTTCCTCCCCAAAGCCCCAGTACATAGTTGTATATCCTAGTTGCAAGTCCTTCTAGTTCTTTGTGGGATGCACCATAGCATGACTTGATGAGTGGTGGTAGGTCCGTGCCCAGGATCTGAACCAGCAAACCCCAGGCCAGCGAAGCAGAGTGCATGAACTCAACCACTACGCCACTGGGCCAGCCCCCATAATTACCTTTTTTTACTTTCTATCTTTATTTTAAGAACACAGAATAATATTTCTATGGCAGAATTGAAATATAGACCCTTTTGGACTTGGACCAAAATTTCAAAATAGATCAAAATCTCAACTAAAGAAGAAAAACCTCTTACAGTTCAAGTTCTCATTATTGTTGCTTCTTAAATTTCACTCTTCAGTTAGTCTTCTGTTTATGAATATACAGTAACTGAAATTATGTTCTCTCCCTAATCCACTACCATATGTCTTGCTAGCTTAAAAACATTCCAATACGGATGAGATCTTTTTTTTTTCCCAAACAGAAACCAAGAGAATAATACCGAAATAAATGACAAATGGGAAACCCATAACTAGTTTGGACTGGAAAACTATTACGTTTTACTTCCATAGCAACTTACCAGCTCAGCCTTAATGAAAAGGCTTTCCAATGGTCATGATGGTTTTTTTCAAAAAAAGAATTTTAATAGTTTTATTACAAGCCGAGTGTAATAAGTTCAGCTGTGACAATTAGGTACGAGAATAAGTGAGAATACTTAGGGAAAGCACACTAATTGAGCTTCAGTCAGAGGCCCTTTGAAGTGAAACTCATAGAGATCTAAAGTAGTGGGTGAGCCGGTGAAGAACATGGCAGTTCACGGCACCATGGCTCAAGGAATGAGTAGCCCAGTTAGGACCTAAGGAGGTAGTCAAGAAGATTAAAAAATAACAACGAAAGCTGGAAAGAAAAGGAATAAAGGTTGAAACTGATAATTGCAACTGAAAGAGGCACTGTAGAACTGAATCCCAACATGAGATGTGATTGATTTGTTCCTGGGAATTCTTTTGTAAACTTGGAGAGTTTCAAAACCCAGCAAACCTTTGATTTGTGAGAATAATGATCACAAGGGGGAAGAAACGATGAAACAAAAACAGCATAGCAGCCCAGAACAGGCTATTTCCAAAAGATCAGTTACATTTGGATGCAAAATTTGCAAGTTCTCTCTGTTAGGAGAATGTCGTTTCTAAAGACATTTTGCTGCCTTTATGAAATAATAGTGAGTTCTGACAAGTCTTGTACCTTAGATGAGAATGAAAGTCAGTGAAAACAGAAAATTCCCTACTCTCTGTAGCAAGGTGCCCAACAGCCTGTAGAAATGGATGCTACACTAGACCGTATCACCCTTGCTCAAGTGAGCAAATTAGAGCCCACAGAGATATCCAGACGTCTAGCCAACCATCTGAGAGCTTGCTTTGTCTCTGTGCTGTCCACCACAGAATATGCTCAACATGCTGGAACCTTGTCTGGTGCTAAATAGCCCAAGGACAGGGATGCTGCTTGAGAGACACCCACGGTCACCAGCCAAATCTGTTCACATGCCCATGCCTTCCTGGAGAACAGAGGAGCATATGGAAGGTTTGGGCTCCTTGCCATTAGTCAAGAGTGGGCAGAACTGCACACGCGATCCCAATTGGCACGGATCTTGGGAGATAACGATTTCCACAGAGAGGGGTCTGCTAGCCTCAGATAAGAACAGTTTTCAAATGGGGACTGTGAGAAGCCACACAACAGAAACTTGGTTCCATTCCTCTCAGATCTACCCAAACCTGTATGACTTTGAGGGTAGAAAAATCCTCACCTACTGCTTAGTTTGCACTGAGCTTGAACATTCATTCACATGCTATATAATATCATTATTATTATAAATAATATTTACCAAACTGTTGTCTAATAACTCCTTCCTCTAATTTTTAAGAACTTTCACAGTGTAATATCCTCATCAATGAAACTGAGACCCATGTATCACTCTCTTCCATTTCTCTTTGTCCTCCTAACCAGTAAGGTATGAAAATGGCAGTGGAAATTATTTTAATTAGGAAAAATGGAATTCTGACTTTTCTAGCATCCCTCTTTAGTACCTAAAACTCTTATGCTTCTTCTAACTTGGACCAACATCTACAAATGACCAAACGAAACAATACAAAACATACAGTTAACATGACCACCCTAGGTAAGGAGGTGATAGTGGATGGCATACAAGTTACCATGATGGTTTCTGTTAAAAGCTTGTCCACACTAATCACTACGTACTTTGAAACTCCTGAGTTAGTCCTCCAAAGTGTCTGCCAAAGGTTTGGTTATTTATTGAGCAGGATACTCTGAAAGACTAAACTTCTGTTTCAGAAGCCATGTTTAAGTGCTTTCTCTATTCTAACTCATCAAATCCTGCTACAAATTCTACAGTGTAAGTACTATTAATTCCCCCTTTGACAAACAAGGAAAGTGTAGCACAAAGAAATAAAGTAACTTACCCCAAGTAATACAGGTGGAAAGTGGGGGTCGGGGGAGCGGGGCTAGGGTGCCAGTGGAGGAAGGCTAGCTCTGTAGTCTGTGCTTGTAACCCTTAGGTTCACTGCCTCCCACCTAATCTAGGAGCTGGTGCTTGAGGAAGGGTGTGGGGAACTAGCTGGTCACTGTGGTAGGGAGCGCGGATAGAGGAGAAGGTGGGAAGGGTGGGAAAAAAGAGCATAGAGGGTGCATGTTTCCTGTTTCAAAGGCACTACAGTAAATTTCCCAGGGAATGACTGAGTGTCCATTCGAGAAGGCAGGGGTTTGCATTAGGGGCTGAAGGACCTGTAGACAGCAGCAGCATCCTGCCCTTCACCAATGAACAAGAATGGCAAGGCACTGGACGTCAGTCTAAGAGTGATGGCTACAGGCCAAGGAGCCTTATATGTCTATTTCTCAGCCAATTTTGTTGGCATCTTTATGTCCTCATTTCTGGAAGAGTCACTTAAAATATGATATATTATGTTTTATATCATATTATGAAGTAACAAGCTACACTAGTATTTATAAATGTAGAAGTTTGTCAAATCATTAGATAAATACCTGGTCAATATCAAGAGTCTGCCTCATTCAACTGTCATTTGCTACTAAATAAATTACAGCATAAGTAAAAGGAAACTGGCTTTGAAAGCTGTTGAGCGTATTTTGGGTAGTTCTTTTTCTCTTCTTTTCTTTTTGAGGAAGATTATCCCTGAGCTAACATCTGCCACCAATCCTCCTCATTTTTCTGAGGAAGAGTGGCCCTGAGCTAACATCCGTGCCCATCTTCCTCTACTTTATACATGGGACGCCTACCACAGCATGGCTTGACAAGCAGTGCCATGTCCGCACCCGGAATCTGAACCAGCAAACTCCAGGCTGCCAAAGTAGAACATGTGAACTTAACCGCTGCGCCACCGGGCTGGCCCTGGGGTGGTTCTTAATGCAGCATTCTGTATGTAAGAGTATGTAGTAAATACTCTGCTAGAGCAATAATAATCATGCTAAAGTGGCTTATATTGTGAAAATTGTATAAATGGGAAAGTCAGTACCTGGGGGAAAAGGAAAAATGGATAAACATGTCAAAATGAGCAAATAACACATTTTCCCTTACAGTTTAAGGATATGGAATGGTGGTGGTGGTAAAGATTGTAGGATGGAGGTAAAGAAACCAGGTTCAAGGAGCTTGCTTCTCTTCCTCCCACCCAAATGGTATTAAAAGGGAAGGAAACATGTAACAGGTTTCCTCATGTCTGACAATAAACTAGAGAATCTGGTAGAGAAGGAAGGCTAGAACACCAGCATTGTGAAGGGTGAAGATGCGGCTTGTGCATTCGTGTTCCTTTGGTTCTTTGCAATCATCTCCATCCAAGCTAAGCTGTGAAACACACCAGACCTGTTATTATCCGGCTCGTGGACTGGCCGTGTGCTTTGTTGCTGTTTTAATATTGTGTCTGTTGCTATGAAAACAAAGCACTTCAGACTGAGATTTGAAATATATAAGCTGAATACAATAGAAATCAACAAAAAGAAAAATTCTAGTTTTGAGTGAATATATGCCAAATAAGTCATTTAACCTCTCTGAGCCCCAGTTTCTTTGAGATAAAGATGCTCTGTTAGATGCTTTCCAGTTTTCTTTAGCCTTTAACAATTAGGTGGAGAGAGACTAACAACCAACTGACCACCAACCAAACAGGCTTTTAAGGGGGACGAGTGATAACACGCCGTTCAGGGGACTGTATCACAGCACTTTGGATTCAGGAGCTGGAGGTGCCCCCTGGTAAAGTCATTAATATGTTTCTGGAGCCTTTCTCCACAAGTTCTCTCTGCTGAAAGAGTGATTTCTACCTGTGTTGAGGTTCCACCAGGGACTGACAGTCTGAGCAGAGACTACCCTGTCTGGGGGGATGAGGGCTAAAGTGAGAGAAAAAGAGAAAATGGAAGGGGGGGAATCAGGAGGTTGTCAATTGCAATAGAGGTATTAGTGAGGGCCTTGAATGAGGGTGGCCAGTGGTAGAGGACTAGAAAGGAAGGGGCAGATGGAATAAATACCATGAAGCTGAATTATGGACGAAGGCAAGACCCAAGAAAGAAGTTGCAAGCCATATGCAGTGTAGGAACCGGACTGGTTTCTCAAGAGTTATGACCAGTCTAGATACGCAAAGGGATGGACAAAAAAAGAGTTGGATAATTTGTGACATGCACAGCCCATTGAGAATCTTGCCAAAGTA
This sequence comes from Equus quagga, assembly GCF_021613505.1. Lineage (NCBI taxonomy): Eukaryota > Metazoa > Chordata > Mammalia > Perissodactyla > Equidae > Equus > Equus quagga. The sequence continues at coordinate 49,944,246 of NC_060275.1, read as the reverse complement.
ACATAAAATGCCGTATCAAGAAGATTCCTGAACATAAAGTTGATCAACAAGAAAGACTGGTGAAGGCCTTGAACTTTCTCTACTACTCAGCTTCATAGGCATCTTGAGTAGTTTTAATCTCCTTCGTAGGCATTTGGGGAAAGACCTGAAATTCAAACATGTCAAATCCCTAGATTTGTTTGAAAGTTTCTGTCAGCAAATCCATATTCCTTCCTTGGCAGTTAAGGGAACTTGATATCATCCACTGATGGTACCAAGTTTTCATGTGCCAGGGTCCTTCACTACAAAAGCACAAAATGCATCAGGTGCAAACCACAGAGATTACTGGTAAGTTTAATTGGAAGAAAAGCCTGGAAACTTAAGTTGAGGCTAGATGATGAATGTGTTTAAATTTTGAATTTACTGGATTGATAAGGGGATCTACAGGTAGTTTTTGCACAATGGGGGTCTCGTAGTCATAGTATTACTTTAGCAAGCTAATATGGCAGCAGTGGACAAATGGGCTGGTCAAGGGAGGATTCTTGAGTCATGCTATCACAGAAGTACCTGCTGAAATATGCTGGAAATCACGTGATATGACTGTAATAGAGACAAGTGGTTAGATGTTATGCCACGTATTGTGCTAAATAAAGTGCTCAACCTACATTATCTCACTTAATCCTTACAGCAACACTTTATGGAAGAGTAAATAGACTCAGAAAATTTAGAGATCTTGCTAAGGCCACACAGTTAAAAAGTGACAAAGCCAGATTTGAACAAAGACCTGTCTGACTTCAAACCTGTCTGTCTTGTACACTAAGAATGTGACAATGCTAAAGGGAGAGCTAGTGCAAGAGGCCCTGTGAAATAGTAGGGCATGCAGTTACATTAGGCTGCTCGGAGGTGAGAGGCACCACCCAGATGGGTTTTCTGCAGATGTTACAGGCCTGAGAAAAGACATCTTCTTTTTTACATCTACCATCTTGAATGTAAGAAGGAATTCAAAAATGCTTTGAGGCACAACTAGTAGGATGGAATATGGAATAGATCTGCCATGCTAGCTGCTCTCACCATTTCTCTGATGCATTATAAGCCAGGCTACCATTGTTTAAGAAAATTGTAGTGGATCATCAAGTTTTCTGCCTTCCCTCTGCTGCCACCTGGCATGTCCAGTTTGTGCCCCATTTCTTTTCCACAGTATATTCAGTGCTGCCTATTGCCACATGTCTCACCCTTCAAGTTTTCCCTGATAGCCGTGAGGTAAACATGTTTGCATTGCATTGTGTTATACTGGGCTTTCCATTAGAGTCCAGCTCTCTCTCCCACCTCACCCAACCCAGGGATACATGTCAAGGTATCCATGAAGCAATGTGTACTGATGTAAAAGTCTTGTTGACCAGATAGCAATCAACAGTCACATCTTGTTTTAAGGAAGAGATCACTTCTTGTCAATTTCTTCCCCTTTTTAATAGTTTCACTAAATGTTCAGTGCTACATTCTGATTCATACAAGTAATTATATATCAGTTTTCTATGTTCTGGAAAAAGTGAAACTTTCAGTGCTGATAACTACTAGAAAGGATTATTAGATAATTTTTTCTTTTTCAACAACAGCCCTAACCATCAAAAATCCAACTTGTATGTTTGTAAAGCTGTAGTTTTGCTACATTTATAATCACTATGTGGCAGAAGGGATTATTTAATTTCCCAATATACTGATGCAACTTGAGATGATTTTATAGCTCAACAGAAGTAGAGAGCATGTGCCAGGGAAGCATTCTTTTATGAACCACCATTGTAAAGAAAGTTAAACCAGGACCCCAAATACCTGGTTTCTTGTTATAGCTTTGTCATTGATTACTTGAGTAATATTGGGCAAAATAATTCAATACTATGAGCCACAGTTTCCCCAATTATAAAATGAGAAGACTACTTCAAATTGTTATAAGAATTTATTTGAAGAAAAAAATGTATGTTTCCCTGTGTGTGGTAGTAAACTCACCACAGGAGAAACTTACGTAGTGCCGGCAATTCCCACACTGATCGGACAGCGTGACGTGGTAGAAAGCACATGGAGTGTGGAGTCAGAAGATACAGGTTTCAAGTCTGGCGCTATCAATTTCTATGCATATGAACTTGAGAATGTTGTTAAACTTGATGAATTTCTTGGAAAAGAAGGCAAGGGGTTAGATGGAGCAGATTGCCAAGATAATCAAATATTAGTCAAACCGCATTGTAAACTGTAAATTAATGTGTAAATGCCAGAATGAATAGAAAAACTCACGTAGACCTTTCTTAACGGTCATGAGAGAACATAAGCACATGTTGCTAGTCAATTAAATAGGTCATAGAGTCAACTACCTCCTAACCTAGTTTCTGAGCCCTGCTACGGAGATAAGCATGTTCCAGGCCTCTGCTCAGCATCAAAATAGTTCATCTGCAACCAGTAATTGCAGTTAAGTGTAATAAAATCTACTTTGGACTTGATGAGTGTGGGTCCTGTGGAGCCCTATGAGGAGTTACCCAGCATGCAGTTGGATATGAGGTTCTGGAGTTCAGAAGAGTGGTCTATTGAGAGATCTAGATTTGGAAATAAAGACATCTTGCTTTTGTTTTGTTTTGTTTTTACTTGTTTGCTTGTTTTGCCTGCCTTCTGGTTACACTCTATGATGATATCTAAAATCTGTTTTTGAGTTATAAATGGGAGTTCAAAATCCAACATCCTGAGTACAGTGGCCCAGCAGCATTACTTTACATAAGCCCATTTTTGTTGCATTTCTACTTAATAACAGATTCATGGGATAATTTTTTTTAATTTTGAGATCCCAAAAACATGTAATCTGCAAACGTGGACATTTTATTTTGCAATATCTCTACCATAATCCCTAATAGTGGTGTGTCTATGTTAAGAAGCTCCCATTCACCTCTAACTTAGACATGAAGGCTGACCACTGGTTTCTAACCCTGAGCAGTCACTTTCAGGCCCAGCCTCAGGATGGCCTGGCCCCTCCTGCTATAGCTTCAGCAGATCCTGGAATTATCATCATGGTGAATCTTCACCTGCTCTTTTAAGGAAAAAGTGTGATAAAAATAATATTATGAAAATAATTTCCTTTGGTATAAAAAGTTTAGCCAGTAAATCAAACAGGCAAATAGGGCTAACACATTAAAAGGCCTGCATACTCTGGAACATACAGACCTAAGTTAAATATAGTTTGTTTTCAAAGCTACAGGTACAAAGAACAGAAAACCAACAAAATTCAAGTTGTTCTCATGCATTAATTAAATTTGGGGAGGGGGCGACATCCCAAGTAACTTTTGAATACAGTATTTTGACTATCTTCAGGCTGAAGACCAAAAAGGAAAAAACAAAACAAACAACAAAACCAAAACTAGTGAAAAAAAAATCCCATCTAAACAAATACTGAGTTTCAGTAAGTAGGTCTGTTTTTCTGCAGAGGTACAGGACAACAGTTTCAGAAAGATGCTTTCTGTGTATTCAAGCATTGATCACACGAACAAGCATATTGTGGCTAAAGGAGGCCGTGTTTCTCACTGTTGGAGAAGGAAACAAGAGCGAACACTGTGGTGTTGGACTGAAACAGAAGGTAACAGTATAAGCCAGGGTTTCTCAACCTCAGCACTGTTGACATTTTGGGTAAGATAATTCTTTGTTGTGAGGGCCTATCCTGTGCTTTGTAGCATATTTGGAAGTATCTCTGGCTTCTACTCATTAGATGTGAGTGGTACCCTCACCCTTCTCAGCTCTGACAACCAAAAACATATCCAGACATTGCCAAATCTCCCTTGGGGCAAAATCACCCCAGTGGAGAGCGACTGATCTAAGCGAATGCTTTTTATTAGATACAGATAGATAGAGATGTGTGTGTATATGTGTGTATGTATGTATATGTGTGCATTTCCTAGCTCTATTGAGAGGACTTGCAAGTAATGGCACTGTAGTAGCAACGAGCGCATCTAGCACCCAGGTCTTGGGTTCTAACTACCATTCTTGACTAAAAGGAATCGGGGCTCGTTGGAGAAATGGCTTTTCTATCATATCCAGGACTGGGCCTGAGAAACTACAAGATGATCCTGGAACATCTTGTTATACCAGAAAGTAAGGAAAAGCTCAAAATGATGAGGACGTATTAAAATGACATAGGAGCTTGCTTGAAGGTGCTCCCTCTGACGAAATCTGGGGCAACAGATTTGAAAATTTGAGCAGCAAAACAAATAATAATTGAATGAAGTAAGAAGAGACAGTTCATACAAAACAAATAAGAGAAAGCTCTTCCTTATAGTAGGATATGAGTTAATGAACATAGAAGTAACTCTGATTCCCTCATTGGAAGATCACATGGTCCCGTAATAATTGATTCAGGCAAGAATAATCCATGGATGCTAAAACTAGTGGGCAAAATGGGATTTGTAACAATATATTTACATCCTAAAGTTCTTGGAAAACCACTGGCTTGATTGAGGAGCATATGATTGAATTCTTGCATAAATGCTTTTATTGAAAGATTAAACAAAGTCTGAATTATGGTACATTCCAGATTCAAATGAGTATATATAATTATATTTATCAGCATCAATGCCCGGCAAAATAAATATTTCTTAAATAAGTGAATGATGTATCCCCATTAAAGTATGATAGATGGCTGTAGCATCAATATAAGAATCATAACTGTGCCATTGTGACGTATGAGGAAAGCAGCCTGTTGCAATTTTCTCAGCCTGAATAAATCTTTATCACATCACCAGAGAAGTTTTAAATGTTAGGCCTTCAGCTATACATATGATTTAGAGTTTTGGTGCTGAAAAAACATTTCTACTAATGGGATAAAGAAGGCATATTTGAATTATTCCTTTACATTAATAGTCTTTTAAAATGAAGTCCACTAGAGTAAATTGATAAAGATACCAGTAAGTGATCTTGTTATTAAGGCATGCAAATTGTAAAATGTACAGCGTACATTATATCATTAAGTAGCATGAATGTTTATAAAAATGTAACGTTAGAAATTTAGATTTTTGTTGACTTGTACACCAATGAAAAAGTTCCTTCCCATTATAATAGTTTTCATAAACCTGAAATGATCAGCCTTGTAAGCCAGTCATGTAGAGCAAAAGACCTGGAACATCTCCCTGCTTAGGGATTTCATCCTCCATGACCTTCCAGACCGTTGGCAGTCTCTCTACACTCTATGTAACTTACCATTTTATGTTCCTTCATGTGAACTTTTCAGACCTCTGTCCCCCATCCACATAACTATTTCTTTTTTCTGCTTCATGGCATCTGTCTGCACCATTTCCTATTTAAATTTGTATCCAGCACAGCATCTGGTGCTCAAGACATTTGTTGAACTAATCTGACTATGAGGACACACTTAGTTCTTCGTTTTTAAGGAGCTAGGTAGCCGGTTTGTGGAATAAGACCTTCTGAGGATCCCTGTGGCAGATAAGTTGTTGCTGTGTTGAGACACCTAAGCATTTTTCCGTGGAGGAGCATTTGAACATAGAGATGTATGTCTCCTATCAGTCATCATGCTGCAAGTTCATTATGCTCCTTGAAAATATTCCAGGAAAAGAGGTTTGAATTAAGGGCTTTAATTTATTGATTATTTTATGAAAAATGAAGACAGAAGTAGAAAGAGATACTCCTCCTCCTAATAATTTAATAATGATGATGATAATAGTTGGCTCATATAGAGACCTGACGATGCACAGGGCATGGTTCCAAGTACTTCAGATACATTAGCTCATTTAATCTTGACAACAATACCATGGAGTAGGTACAATTATCCCTCCACTTTCAGATGAAGAAATTGAGTTATGGAGAGATTAAGTAACTTGTTCAAAGTAAAAAAGCTGGTAAGTCATGAAACCTGGGTTAAATGCAGGCATCCGGCTCCAGAGTGTGGGCCCTCACCCACTCTGCTGATTTTATGTCGTATGATTTCCAAGCACAATTTCCTTTTATTGCCCTTTTGGATGATTTCATTTGTAGATGGAAGAAATTTAAGATGGAAGAAATTTAGTAAGGTTGCTTACCCAATCTAATCACACTCTAAGCCAAGACCTTGAACAAAGTCTGAGACTATGGAAGCGTAGCATATCGTCCCCATGGATTTGCAAATGGACTTGCAAATGAATATGTTGACAAAGCAAATCCTACAGTCCAGACAGACCATTCCAGCAATGACTTTGAGCCACTGCATCTGTCGGAAGAGAGGCCTCCACGGGGCTGAGGTGTGGGGTTCACCTGAGTCAATGTTGGAAGGTGCTCTCATAACGGCCTCTCAATTAATTATAACATTCAGAGGCAGCAAGGGAAGCTCCTTTGTCACCTGGAGGCCATCTTCCAAGACTGCCCAGTCTCAAGGTATGTGCTGAGAAAGGGCTCTATAGATTTCTTCCTGGGGGCGGACGAATCCACATAAACATTTTCTATCCCCATGATGTGTGTATTCAGCAGAATAAAGAAACAGTAATATGGACCAAGTTTATTTCTCTCCTTTGAACCTTAAATTTGACACTATGGATTTTTGTTTGTCTACCCATGAGCAAAACCGCCTCGTGTTCATCAAAGTTTTTCGCAAAGGGGAGGTGTTCAGCTGTTGGTAAGGAAGGCCAGGGGTGTGAAGTTGCTTTAAAACTACAAAGGAAACAAACTAGAGAGCCCAAGGGAACAGGGCACAGAAAAGTGCAGGAGGGACGCACATCATGCAGCTTTTAATGAATTGGAATACTTTCTGCAGGCTGACTAGCAGCAAGATCTCTCCCCAGAAAGGTAGGAATGAGTTTTAGGATAGTAATACTGAATGGGGGCAGAGGGCAGTATTATATGAATTCAGCTTAAACACCAGGCTCCTCAGAAAGTCAGATGCATTGTGGAAGATTAGCAGAGATATGTTGAACTGACAAAAACTAACATCTATCAAGGACTGAATATGTGTGGATGAGCAATATGGCACATGACGAAGTCAAACACCATAAACCAATTCGAGGTTTGTGTGACTCCAGTCCCGAAGCTGGCCTCAGTCCCCTTCTCCACATGGAACGGACATTTCCATAGAGCAACTCTCATCCCGCACTTTCCAAAAGCTCTGAGTCCAGTTCAGAGGCCCCAGCACAGTTTACAAGGCCTCAAGCTTCCGACTCCAGTTAATCTCTTCTGCTTTACTTCCTGCCCACTCCACCCCTCCTGCCTCATCTCCAGCTGCTTCCCCCCAGAACTCTGCAGCATCCAAGTAGAACTTCCTTAGTTTCTTGCTGTACCAGAGCTCTCTAACTGAAGTCTCTGCACGTACTATTCCTTCTGCCAGCAACATTGACTTAAACTTGTAGTTACCCCTTCCTCCAGGAAGCCTTCCCTTCTCTGGTTTCCCAAGTCTGGGTTAGTGACCCCTCCTACATCTCCCTGAGTTTGAATATACTAAGCTGCCATGACCTGCTCATGCATGTACACTGACTGTCCTAATAATCCTAATACAGATCTTGACACCAGTACTAATACTAGTGATATTGCTAATAGTAACACAAGTACTAAGCCAAGAGTTAACAGCTGACACCTATACTTTTCTTTCCAGCAACAGCACAGAGTCTGGCATATATAAGTACTCTATAAATATTAGTGGGATGAAAGAAGGATCCCAATTCAGACATGCATTTAAGTCTGGGACTATATCCTGGAGTCTGAAAGTCAAAATTGTTTATTGTTTTTCTTTAATATAGAAAGAATGTCTATGCACTACGGAAAAATTAGAAAATGTTAAGCAGGAAAAAACCCCCAAAATTTATAATTTCATCAACCATGGACTATTGTTTTTATCACACAGTGATCTTTTTCTAAACCTTAATTCAGGTTTTCTAAGTTTCTTTTCCCAAAAGTGGCTATCCTGACCATCTTTGCATGACAATAGACGGATGGTCTGCAACATCATAGAAAGGTCGAATATCTTTACACTGTACAACAATATATCTAGTCAAACCTCTATTGTTAACTATTTAGATAATTCTTATTTTTTTGCTTTTCAAAACAACAGTTTAAGGAACATTCTATAGATAAGTATTTGTGCATGCTCTTTATTTTTCTTAGAATGAATTGCCTTGAAATGAAATTACTGCACCAAAGTATGGATGAACATTTCCAAAGTTTGTAATCTTGTAATGTGAGTTGGCAGATAACCCTATGGAAAGGTTGTAAGTGTCTGGCTGCCCTGGCCAACTCTGGGTATTATCTTAAACAATAAGCAAACTTTGCCAATTCAATAGGTGAGGAAAAAGTGTTTTGTTGTTTTAATTTATACTTATTAAATTAAAATTTTTTTTTACACATTTTATTTTTTGGTGAGCAAGATTCGCTCCAAGTGAACATCTGTTGCCAATCGTCCTTTTTTTTTGCTTGAGGAAGATTAGCCCTGAGCTAACATCTGTGCCAATCTTCCTCTACTTTGTATGTGGGTCACTGCCACAGCATGGCGTGATGAGTGGTACAGGTCTGTGCCTGGGATCCAAACCCATGAACCAGGGCACAGTGGTGGAGCATACCCAGTCTTAACCACTATGCCATGGGGCCAGCCCCCTACTTATTCAATTTTTCATAAAGATAATGTTTTATATGCTTTGTGGGCCATAAGAACCTCTTCTTTCGTGAACTGTCTGCTGTGAACACTTTTCTTTTTTGCATTTCATTCTTGTATTCTTTTTTTTCCCCAATTATTTTAATACGTTCTTTTCCTATTTTTCTATTGACATGTAGCAAGCAATCATTCAATGACATGTAACATGTCCTTTTAATGACAACAATATCAGTTACAATGTATCCAGTTCCTGTGTGCCTGGCCCTGTGCTGAGCCCACTGCTATCAGTTACACGGCAAATATTTTTCCAAGTTTAAAATACTTGCATTTTAAAATACTCTCCTATGAAATCATCATTCCTATTTCTTGAGACAGCTTTTGAAGCAGTCTGTTTTAGAAGTCTGCATTAGTTCATTTTTAGCATCTAACATCTTGAGTGGGGGACCGAGGCGCAGAGCCTGTGTAGGCTGCCCCTGAGCTGGTGCAGCTCCGAGCGCATCCTTCATTAGAAAGGCCCCAGCCTGACGGGTTATACACTTGGTCACTACCCCGGATGCTCTGGTCTGTGACTCTCAGTGGTGACCTCAGAATTAGGTCCCCAGTGCTCTGTGGACGTCCCTTTGTGCCTGCTCTTTCCATGGATCCAAAAGGGACAGAACCACAGGAGCAGGCATGATGAGGTGATGATGGCACCACTTTCCAGTGACACTAAAATGTGGGGTAAGAACAGTCTAGAGAGCTTGTGGACATCTATCCAGGCACCTGTAGGAAACCACAGAGTAACAGAATCAAAGAACAGCAATGACCCACTGGCCCTTGAAATATCATGACAGACGTTTCTCTTTCTGGTTTTGGAAACCGTCTACCCTGTTGTCATGGTTATGTGAAAGCTGGTCTAAAACGGCCCCTATGATAGCTCTGGGTAGGGTTTAAGTACCGTCTCTACCATTTTCTCTAGTGCCTGCCCCTTCTCTCCTCTAAGAAGGCCCTAAGGACACTGCATGGCTTCTGAGTGCAGGCACTGTGCCAAGCTAAAGGTTGGGCCAGACCCATGAACTGCTCCTGGCCACCCCTGCTCACTCTACGGAGGCCTGACTTGGTGGCAAATATGCTGTCACTTGTGCTCCCTTCAGCCTCTTGCTGGTATCTAACTGGTAATTATTGTCTTTCTTTCCTTGGAGAGGTAAGATGCAAGCCTTGGGTTTGAAATAGGCACAAGCATCTTTCCATCTCCTTTGGCTCCAGCCCAATAGGCTGATGGAACTCAGGGAAGGAGCTCTTTATTCATTCCTGCCTGGTTCACCCAGTTCTGGGCCTGGGGACCAGGAGTCATTTGCTTCCTCTCTGGGCATGTGCCTTCCTCGGGGGTTGGAGGTGAGGGGCAGGTCTGGAAAATTGCCAGATAGTAGTTTTCAAACCTGGATATGCTTTAGAATGAATTTGGACACCTGTTAAAATCTAGATTCCTGGGATTTATTCCCCTTTGACACAACAGGATGGGGTAAGGCCTGGGAGTCTGTGTTTGTAATTAGTTAATTAATTATGCCCAAGGTAATTCTAACACAGCACATCTGGCATTTGGAAGGCAAGGATTTGGGGCAGAATTGGAGCATTCACTTGTCTCTGCCAAAACAATCTAAAGATACGTCATTTTCAAAGTCTTCCTTCCCATAATCTGAACCACAGTTTAGTGTTACTTTTGGACAGAGGATTATTTTTCAAAATGCAAAGTAATTATGGCAGTAATTAATCCCAGTTAAAGAAGATGGCTTTTTGGAAGTATAGCCTATAAATACAGCATCGAGGAAGGCATTTGGGAGTTCACATTTTGCTTCCTACATCATCTTGTCCTCGATTGTGACTCACCTCCTCTTCTAGCAGTGGCAAGATGGATTCGTCTGCAGTCCTCCAGCTTGCGTGTCCTGGGGAGTGCCACCTAGGTCCCTGGGTCTTTGCTCATTCCCTCCCCTACCGCTTCTCACATTGCTGCTTTGCCTGCTCTTCTCGCATAATGAGGGCTTCTGTGGCAGACACCAAACACCCACAGGCCCAGTCACAGAAGCAGAAAGGTTGGGTCAGAGAGCCCAGAATGTACGTAAGCAGCCTAATCAGGCTCCTTCCCAGCTCGCCCATATGGTAGAATCTGAGATTTGGCATGTTGCTGTCCATTTCGGAAGTGCCACTTGAAAGCCACTGGGCTGATGGGGCTTGTCAGCTTGAGGTGGGTGGGTGAGTGAACGCTTACAGCCCAAACCAAAGAACTCATGACATCCCACCTCTCACAGAGTGTGGGGTCAAAAAGTCCCCTTGTGCATTTTTCCCCTTTGGCGATCTAGCCAATAACAACAAAAAGGGCCTCATGGGCATCTTCTGAAGCTCCGTGGCAGATAGGAACAGTTCCCCTCCCCCACCCTGCAAGGTTTGTGCTAGAATGAAGCTGTGGAATCAGCCCCTAAGATGGAAAGTTGCAGAAATACCCTCAGGAAGAGCTCAGGTCCTGCTCCCAGATGACGCCAAATCTCCACCTCCTGATCCCTGAGGGGCTCCCGGGGTATGGCTGACGATCAGGTCAAAGTATGGATGTGACAAGGACAGCAGAGACTGAGCCACATTTGGAGGAGACTGGTCTCATCTCTGTCCAGCACATCTCACAGATAAAAATGGAATCAAGGGCATGACTGAAACACGAACAGGACCAATGCACAAAATCACTTTAGAATTGGCTTCCCCTGTCCTCAAACTCTGATTCCATATCCATTTGACTGCTCGATGCTAGGCACTGACTGCCAAAAATATAAAACACTTAAATCAATTGCACAGGTCACCAGAAAAAAAGATAAAGAAAAAAACAAGATTCAGTTTTGAGAACATGCACCCAGGGTGCAGTGTGAAGCCAGGCAGAGCAAGCTGGGTTCAGCCAGGTTCCTACTGGAAAGGCAGACTGGTGATGGGGTGCAGGTGGGGGGCAGAAGACCAAGTGGGCTCTACAACTTACAGATACTGAACGGGAAAACATCTGACCTTGGGAGTTGGTGTGGGTTCAAGACAGTGGATCACTGGGTGATCCTTGCACTTGGGAATTCATTCATTTATGCAAATAACATTCTCTGGACTCAGGTCCTCTCACTTCAGAGGCCGTCCTCGTTCTGTTTCACCTCTCTGTCTCCTGTTACTCTGTAGGGCGCTCATTTAACTTGGAGCTGAAGACAAAGGGAGAGGAAAATACAGATGGCCTCTGCCTTCTTTTAGCTTACAGTCCGAGGGAAATGGACACGAATAACATAATCACCAAATACATGCAGCAGGGTCAGAATTTATAGTCACGATTCAGGTGGCGGAAATGGAATGTTCTGTTTTTCCAAATCTGAGCTCCATTTGTTTGCAAGACCCCATTTCTGCTAAGGAGTTTATGGAAACTCTTTCATAACCTTTTTGGTAATTTCACAGTCAATTTAGAAATCGCGTTTGATTGATTCAGAGTTTAAACTCCATGAAAGGATCTCCTCTATTCTCCAGAAGTATTCCCTCCATTCTTCCTCTCTAGGTTTGCATCCGGGAGCAGAGAAGATGACACAACAGCAAGGCCCTGGCCGGGGGTCTGCTCTTTCTGACTGTTTATTATTCTCTTTCTGAAAGTCTGGCCCTCCTGGTCATTGCCACTGGCCTTAGTCACAGCCTGCTCACCCTCGTGTCCAGTTCCACGTCGGAGAGCAGTTAAAGATGTGGCATGAATGCATTCTTTCTCATACCCTTATTAATTTGGGACCTGATCTGCTGTTCAGACAGAATGGAGGGACATGTTTTGGGGGTAAGGCTAAAAGGAGCGGGCCTGATACAATGCCTTCCGGTGGCCGCATTGTACAGAAAAGCTGGCAGACACATCAAATTGGCAGTCTTTTTAAAAAGAGATGGTATCGTCTTGCACAGTATTCCAAAATAGTCTTCTATAGACACTTTGGTCTGAAGACAACAAGTTGCTGAGTCTTAGGTCACTTGGGTTCATTAAGGGCAGTCAAGTGGGCTTTTAAACACTGATTTATGGATGCAATCTTTGCATCATCCCAGGCAGGGAGCAGCTGTGCAGGAAGGACAGTCTCTTTGGGTAGATCTGCTAGCTAAGGGTTACTTTTGTTTAGTGACTTTGCCTAGTCACTAAAAATGAAACTGCATTTACTAAAAAAAAAGTAGTGACAAAGTACAGGCATTTCATTGCAGTTTCTTCATTCATTTTAATTAGTGATCATACCCATGACACTGTAAAAGTAGATTGCAGTTGTGTGAATTTCCCTAAAGGTTCCGGGCCTGAACAGAACACTTTCAAAGCCTATATACAGTGGACAAGCTGGAGGGCTCCCTGGAAAGAGGATGCCCTCCAGAGGAGACTTACAAAGATGAGACTTTTCAATCTCATTATCATTGACTCATTCATTCCTCCATTCATTCAATAAATGTTTAAATATCCAGGGACATCTACTGTATGTTGGTGTAGACAGATTGATCGATTGATTGATAGAATAGTAGGCATGATAAGGAAGGGATAGTGTCTGCCTTCAAAAACCCATCAGGCCTATTGGTGACAATAAGATTATACATATATACAGAATAAAACATTTTCAGAATTAAGAGTAATACAGACAGTAGTACAAAAGATCCCTCATGCCATCTGTATTTTGATTTACTGCCAAACAGAGAGTCTAGGGGCAGGAAACGATGGCTTGATGAGGTACAGCCAGAGCAGGTCCTAAGCAGGGCCCTGAAGAGAGGATAAAATTTGGATAGACAGCAAAGAGAACAAGTGTCCATGGAGCAGCTACTGGATCAGTCCGGCTGGAGTGAGGAGGTCTTTTTAAAAGAAGGATGAGGCACTGTAATGAGGAATCAAAAGCACAGTCTGGAATTTAAACCCCTGTTTCCTTCTTGAGAGCTGTATATCTTTGCCCAAGGGACTTATTCATGCTGAGCCTCAGATTTTTTAACCTTTGAAAACAGAAGAAAAATATATAATAGAGCTACCGTAATGATTGTAAGAAAGAATACATACTTGCCTGCCATATAGTAGGCCCTCAGTAAACACGATTTCCCTTTTCTCTTGAATATAGTGCTTTATAGCACACAGAACACTTCTGCAGATACTGTCTGATTTGATCCTTACCACAACCTGGTGAGGTGGATAAAGTGCGTATAAATGTCCCCATTTTATAGGTCCTATGCGATTTCTACCATACCACTCTTCCTTAGGGAAACAGAAATGAAACAGCACACTATGGTTAGCTCAAACAATGACTTGAGGATGGGTTAAGGTGTTACCTAATTCAGTAGGTAATAGGACGCCACTGAACATTCTAAAACAGAAATATTCACGAATAGCAGTATTTTAGGAAGGTTAATCTGGCAGTGGTGGGCAAATTGGACTAAGAAGGACTTATTCACACGTGCTTCAAAAGCAAGTATTTTGGATGTTGCTGCTCATAGGAGTATCGGGTTACTATGCCCAACGAAGGGCTGATGATACAATTAGACACGATTTTCTTATCACCAATAAGACATGTACAGTGGTCCACCTGCTGCTCCTGCCTACCTGCTCTTTGCAAAGCAATGATGACGATAATAACAGTAATGCAAATGACACAATAGCTACTGGGTCTGAGTATCCACAGTGTATCAGAGCTGTGTGTATATGGTAAAACCTTGCAGATGAGCAGTGTCATGATTAGAGAGGTTTCATAACTTGTCTAGGGTCACACAGCCAGTGCTGGAACACAGACTTGAACCTAGCTCTCATTCCAAAGTCCAAGCCTTTTCCACTCTGCCATTTTTCCCTTCAGGTTTTGGAAGGTTGTCTTCTTACCAAGGAAAAGAGAATATTTCATTCATACAAACCCTGTACAAGAGTCAACCCCCAATGTTGGCTTCAGTAACTACTTCCAATAAAAGACTTAGCCAGACAATAATACACAACTTTCTCCTTTGTGTTACCTTAGGGTCATCCTCTAGAGGTCAAGCCACCACCTTAGAGTCCGACCCTGTTACCAGGGTATAGTCTGAACCGTCAGAGACTCACTACGTGCCTCCACCACTCTCCCTTTGCCAGTCCAATCTCCACACAGACTTTAGACTATGCTTAAGCTGCCACCTCATGCTGACACGAGGCTGTTGGAAGCCCTTGGTTCCTGTGCCTTCACCACCGTCAAGGCCTCCATGACTGGCTTGTGTCCCCCTTATTTCCACTCCTGTTCTGCAGTTGTTCCTTCAGTGACATGTAAGTTCTGGTTTTTCCAAAGAGCCTTTTCCTTCCCTATCACTGTGCCCCTTCCCTTCCCATTCCTTCTAATAGGTCTAGCCTTTGAAAAGGACAAGTTTACCCTCTTGTTCCAGGACAGGTGCTCCCTCCCCCAAGTGCCTCCACAATTCCACAACACTGCATTGAAATCCTCTGGGGACATTCCCGTCTCTCTCTCAGACTGTGAATGTCTTGACAAAAGGCCTTGTCTGTCTGATCACCCCTGAAGGATTTCTGGCCTACAGTAAGAGTTTAAATATGAGGTTTGAATGAATCAATGAGTGAGTGAATGAATGAATGAATGGTCTTGAATAGCTTTCTAGAGAGATTCCAGCACTCCAATATCTACAAAACTACTCACAATCTGGAGACATAGATGGGGTAACGTGGCAACTGTCAGCTTATCCAAGAATAAAGAACCAGGAATAACGACCCACCACTGGAAAGTTCTAATCCGAATGTCAAAAGCCAACGAAGGTAGACGGAGAGAGACACACACACTCATTTTGTGTGGGTGTTTGAGGTCAGTTGACTCTGACACATAAGATATGTGCCTCAGCTCTTATTAAAAATTAGTTTGCAGAGAACTCACGGAGGGAGTACATGGAGCGCTTACGATGCAGGCAGAGAATGAGCTCTGAATTGGGGCTGAAACATGGGTACACCCTGGAGAGGCCGGAATCTGAAATAACATGTGGAGGGAGTGAGGGGAACGCTCTAGACTATGTTAACTTTTCGTATGCTTTCAACTTACTCTCTGGTGTTTATTGCAACTCCTGCTTACAGAATATAACAACTCGCATATCTAGGAGTTAGCCACCCAACACTTTCACCTCGCTGAGATGCAGTGCTAAATCAGAAGTAACCAGAATGGGTATATCACACAATCCATGCAGAGGAGGTCCCCTCAGATGCTTCCTCAGGGCCAATTTATCTCTATTTTACACGTAATTCTAGAAAGTGTTAGGCGTGTATTACAGTGGTTAAGAGCGAGGGCTTTGGAGTCAGACTGTATTCATTCTAATCTGGCTCTGACATTTATTAGCTGAGTCACCATGAGAGAGCTATTTATACTCCCCGTGCCTCAGTTTCCTGAATGGACAGTGGAAATAATAGACCAGAACTGATAGAGTTGTTGTGGGGATGAAAACTCTCAGCAGACATTAGCTATTATTATAAAGTGTGGTTATCTAGTTTCTAAGCTGAGAGTGGATAAGAAGCAGTGAGTAAGATGGCACTGCTAAGGCAGGTGTGCTGAGAGCCGAGCCACGCAGGCATCAGAACACAAACACTAATATAAAAAGGTCAATAGTTTGGGGCTATTGGCCCAATAACTGGAAAAAGTTAAAAAATGCCCTGTGCTCTTAATTGTTCAGTCTGACCACAGAGCTGGACATTTGACAGATGAACATATAATATCACATATGATAGGTAGTTTGAGGGAAAATAAAGCAGGACGTGGGGAGAGGAAGTGGTGAGGAGGTCAGAGAAAGCCTCTCTAAGGAGGAGCTTGGGGCTGAGACCTAAATGATGTGAGAGAGTGACCCATGTGAAAATCTGGAAAAGAGCATTCCAAGCGGAGGGAACAGCAGATGCCAGGCCGGTAGCCTTGGTGTGCATGGTGGGTGTTCAGACCTTAGCACGCAAGTTCCACGAGGCAGGACTGCTTGTCTGTTTGGTTCACTGCTATACCTCAGCTACCCAGGAGAATGGTGGGCAGATATTTGCTCAATTACTGTTCTTGAATGAATGAACTAATGCAAGGAGGTCACCGTAACTAGAGAATTGGAAGCAGGAATTCCAAGCAAGTGTGGGGGAGGAGAAGTTTGGCAAGATAGCAAGATCCAGACCACATAACACCTGTGAGCCATCGTGAGCATGACGGCATTACTCTAAGAAGGACTGGAGGCCACTGGGGGGCTTGGAGAAAGTGAATGACATGAGATGACTCACTTTTTAAAAGCATCATGCTGGCTGCTGGGTGAGAATATACTCTAGGGGACGAATGGAAATGGAGAAACAGGCAGCCGGAGAGCCAGGCTGGAGGTGATATGGTTTGAACTAGGACAATGGAAGTAAAGGGGGTGCTAAGTGGCCAAGATCTGGATGTCCACCATTGTCATGACTGTATAACTTGAGGAATTGTGAAACTGGAGGAGATCTGGGTAACCAACAGGAAGGGAATGGACAGGTAAAGTGTGACAGATGTAGATTACCGAAAATTATGCATCAATGAACTAGATATACAAACGGGGACAGAAATAGACACTTAAAACATGGTGTGGGGTACATGTTTCAGAAGAAGAAAGACCTATGGCATAATTCCATTTATGTAAATTTAAAAATGACCAGTAAACCTCATGTATCTTACAGGGATATATATAGATATACGCACACACACATGTATATCCACAGATAAACATCAAGGTCTTCTCAATTGATGTTTTCTGGAGGGAGAGGAATGGAAAGAGGGCTTGAGAAAAATGGAATAATAAAACAAAACATAGGCTGTGCCAGAACCAGAGGTGGTAATGTGCCATGAATCAAGACACACATCTACCTCTTGGTTTAACTTAGGCTTAACTCAAGATAGTCTTGACTCCTGAGGCTCAAATACAAAGAACACTCTCGACCTCTAAGCGCCAATGACCAATTTTTCTATAAGCCCATATAATTCAAAAAATCTTTTTACCTTTGTAGTATATGTGGTCCCTAGTCTCCAAGACGGCCTCCAACCATCACTGCCTCCTGCTATTCATGCCCTTGTTTAGTCCTTTCTCACATGCAATAGGGCTGACCTGTGGACCAACAGGATGTTATAGAAATTCCTTTTCGGTGTGTGACTTCCAAGGCTAGGTCATCGTGACATTTTGGCTTGTGCCCTGAACTTTTGGATCACTTGCTCTGCAGGAAGCAGCTCTGTGGAGAGATTCACAGGGCCAGGAGCTGAGGCCTCCTACAAACAGCCAGAATAAACTTGCTTGCCACGTGAGTGAACCAGCTTGGAATCAAATCCTCCAGCCCCCATGATGCTGACAGATAAGGTATACTCCTGGCAACATCATGAGTGCAACCTCGTGAGAGACTCTGAGCCAGAACATCCAAATAAACCACTCCCAGAATTCCTAGCCCACAGAAAATGTGTGGATAATAAATGGTTATTATTGTTTTAAGGTGCTAAATTTGGGGGTAATTTGTTATGCTGTAATAGATTATATGGACCCCATTTAAGCCAGTACTTTGAACTCTCCCTCAGAACTGCCTTACTAAGAGCTGCTAAGGAGTAAAAGCATTATCTGGCTTGAGACTGATTCATTGGGGATTGGTTCATTGCTTATTATCTTCTCTTTCCCACCTATTTGGAAATGTGGTAAAAGCAATAACTTAAGTCAAAATAAGTAACTACCTGGTTTAGGTAAAATCAAGTCCTGTAAAATCAGGTTTTGTAAATCAGGTGCTGGCACAGCAGTCAACCCAAGAAGGATCTTTAAACAGATAAATTAGTCCTAAGATTACACAGTTGTTTTCATTAAAGTTCCCTTTTCTTCACCATCCAGACTTCTGAAAAATCATCACTTTGCTTTGAAACCTCTTCTTTTGTTCTCTGTACAGAGTTTTTAAAGACAGATGTATAGTACACATAATAAACAGATGAGCCCAAATCAGTGAAATAGTTTTGCATTTCCTGACTTTTAGTAAGGAGTTAAAAATTTCCCACAGAGAGAGAAAGAAAGATGAGAGAGAGAAGAGAGAACAGCATATGAAAGATCCTTTCAGTCTATTAAAGAACTTGGCAGGAGCAAATGAACACCTTAGTCCAGTACAGTGGAGAAAGCCACAGGCTACGAGGCAGGAATAGCATTTTCTTCCTCTGTTGGAAATGATGTCTGCTAGTTTGCTGTAATACTTTAAATGTACAGTAATGACAACTGGAATGATTAAATTCTAGTAAATCAGAAGACCAGGATGTGAAAGGAACTTGTAATCTGAGGCAAAAACATTTGCCTTTGACGGAATTCAAAATTTGCCACTATCTGTGCCTTGCGAATGATTTGTACTTGTCAGACAGGGAACATGGTGCAGGACATGAGGCTCAAAATGGAAATGGAACCTGCTGAGACAAGGTGAGGAATGTGTCCTGGCTTCTGGAGTGAGCTCAGGCTCCAGGGATGTGTTACTCCTCTCATGGGGCCACATGGTATAAACTGAGAGGTTGGAAAGAGCCTGGAGGACAGGAGCCAAGGCTGAGCAAAGGTGGAAGGAGTCTTAACTGGATGATAAATAGAACAGGCCAAAAGAAAATAGGTTAAGACAGAAGGTTGACTCCCAGAATCTGCAGACAGAGAATTTCAGAGAGGGAGAAGGAGAAAACTGTAAGATCAGAAGCCTGGAAGACTCTTGGGATTCAGAGAGAGAGAGAGAAATACTTTCATCATCCAAGAGAGCAGTCACCAGGGGTCATCCCATCCAATGGACAGTAGCAGAAGTTAATATTTATTGAGAGCCTCCACTATATACCAGGCACTGTACCCAGCGACTTGCACAATGTTCTGACAACAACCCCCTGAGGGTTGTTATCCTTCTAATTCATGAATGAGGACACTGAGGCCCAAGACCTCAGAACTAAAAGTGCTGGTGTCTGAAGGCAGACATTTGACTGCAGAGCTTGAGTTTCTAGCTCTCTATTATATGACCTCCGCCCCAGGAAGGGGAAGCTACAGAATATAACAAGCATTCCAGGTCCTGGAGACAGAAGAGATTATCTGGGAAAATTACATTCAGACTTGGAAGTGAGCACTCAGAAGGATGAACAAATCTGTTAGGTCTGAATCAGTGACAATCAAATTTACCTTAGGAAAGGCTGCAGTATCTTAGTCTTGCATCCATTCCGAACAGGATGAAAGAACAACACGATGGGATGTGGGATGCAGGTGTACTTCACGGTGGGCCAAGCCAGTCTGTAGCCAGAGTTAAGACCAGAAACCTTGACCTGTTCTGGGCTTTTATTCCCCTTGAGGGCAGAAATTAATTTTGTACAGTACCTAACACATAGTGGATCATTAATGTTTCTTTTTTTTTAAAGATTTTATTTTTTTCCTTTTACTCCCCAAAGCCCCCCGGTACATAGTTGTATATTCTTCGTTGTGGGTCCTTCTAGTTGTGGCATGTGGGATGCCGCCTCAGCGTGGTCCTGATGAGCAGTGCCATATCCGCGCCCAGGATTCGAACCAATGAAACACAGGGCCGCCTGCAGCGGAGCGTGCGAACTCAACCACTCAGCCACGGGGCCAGCCCCTGTTTCTTGAATTGAAATCATTTGTTTTCAAAATTCTTATGAAAAATTCTTTGTCCAAACAATGAAGAAAATAACATTTTTTTCCCCTACACCTAAAATACCGTCTAGGAATTGGATATGGGGGTAGTGGTTAGGGTAGAATTTGGGAGATGGAGCACCTGGTGGGGAGGATTCAGAATAAGCATGAGAATCAGGACCAGGAACATTTTTAGGCTTTTTCTACCTAAGCCATCTCTTGATGCAGCTATTAAACATAAGAAGTGGTTTCATCTTCGGTTTGCTTTACCATTCACTTTCCAAGAAAATTGGTTACCATTTTCTTTGTTGCTCTCCATTTAGTTTTCTATTTCACATTGTTTTTCTGGTTATTTAGTTCTCTGAAATCAATCTTCTATCTTAATTTCACTGAGCCTGTCGTCTTCCAATTCTGAATCTCCTCACCTCTGTCATTTTCCAAAGATCAAAGAGGTTAAATTGACAAATACATATTTTAGAAGGAAGGCAGGAAGGAGAAAAAGGAAAACAAACTTTACTTGTATGTTTGGAAGTTTGGCTTCATTGATTGCCAGGCTTATCTGACTTAATTATGAAACACTATTTTGCTTTTGGCATCATCAAAGAAATTATTCATGTCAGGGTTTTAAATGTGATAAACTACAAAGATGGAGAATTATCTACTGTGAAAGAGATTTTATTTTTCCGGCATGAGGAAAAGAACATCACTGCCAGGAAATGGTCTGGACCTAACATAGGATTACTCATTTTGTGAATGTGCAAATCAGTAGAACAGGTCAGCCATTGGGAAGAGGAGATAACTCAGGGACTGTAAATCACACCTAAGAAAAACTGGCGTTAAAAATAAACCCAAATTCAAATAACAACTCACATCCCAATTTTCTTCTTTTTAAATGATTCCAACTATTTGTACAATACTGCTTTAATTGTTTTATTATACTATCTTCTCAAATTTATATGTGTATCACATATCTCCTCAGTATCACAGTTCCTGGATTTATGTCTCCATTGTGGGCTGAAGTGTGTCCTTCCTTAATTATGTTGAAGTTCTACCCCCCAATACTACAGAATGTGACTATTTGGAGATAGGTCTTTAAAGAGGTAATTAAGGTAAAATGAAGTCATTAAGGTGGACCCTCATTCATGACTGGTGTCTTTACCAGAAGAGGAGATTGGGACACAGACACACACACAGAAGCAACCATCTACAAGCCAAGGAGAAAAGCCTCAGAAGAAACTATCCTACGGGCACCTTGATCTAGGACTTCCAGCCTCCGGAATTGCGAGAAAATAAATTTCCATTGTGTAAGCCACCCAGTCTGCCATCCTGTGTTATAGCAGCTCTAGTAAACTAATATAGTCTCTCATACATATTTCATTACTTTTATCACTTTTATACCCATTACACACACACACACACACACACACACACACACACACACACACACACAGAGTTATGGGGGAATATAGAAGAAAAACGTCTTTACCTACCTCTCCAGTATCCTCCAAAATGAAGTTTCAAAAAAAGTGCCAGGTGATTTTGGCTATTCTAAAAACAGCTGGAGCACAGCCAACCCCTCCGAGTGTTTCTAGCAGTGACTCTTAGCTGCCCCAGTCAACTTTCTGCTGAGGGGATGAGCTGGGGCCGAGGCCCCATAAAGCTAACAGATTCCACCTCCAGGGAGCATGCACATCCCTGATTTAAGAACTACCACCTATAATGAACAGTTACTGAGGAAAGTGTATTTTCCCTCTGAATGGTGTGATAACAGCAAGAAGCTGAGAATTGGCTTTTCTTTGAGAGGGGTCCCTGCTGTGCTTCTGCCTTGGACCTCTGGGGCGAATGGAGGGCCCCACCAAGCCTTCTGCCCAGGTGTGATGGGATTGGAACCTGTCCACGGTTTCCTTGGAGAAAACTAGAGAATGTGGCTCTTGTTCTAACAACACAGTCTGGTTGCTTTTACTAAATAATTGGGTGGCTTTTTATTATATTAACTTTGTTTTCTTTTCAAAAACCCTTAGAATTCCTTACATCTAGGGTAAGAATCTCAGAGGCAGCATAGCCATTGAAAGCCAGGCTCTGGGGTCAGAGAGCCTGGGTCTGAATCCTACATGTTGTTAACTAACCTCTCTGTGCTTTCAGTTTCCCTGTCTCTAAGATGGGAATAACAATATTTACAGCATCAGACTGATGTGAAGATTAGGAGAGTTAATACATAAAATCTTTAACAGTGCCTGGTATGCGAGTTCATGAACATCATCTATTAGAATATCTCTAATTGTATGTAATAGTGTGCTTTAGGAAGAAAATAGAACTCACCATCCAAAGTATGAGCCACCTTACAAGCAAACTTGAAGCAACAAGCATTCACTACTCTTCGAGCTCTTCATATCTCATGCTTTGGGAATATATAATAATAATACTTTAAAAATACTTTTGTTTGGAGCAGGATGTAGGGCTTAGAAGTAGCACTGAGCACTATGGTTGGTTGTAACATTTATGTAGAGATAAAAAAGGTTCAAGTGAACATCAAGGTAGATTTCCGAAGAGAAAAAACAACCACCAAGGATTCTTAAAGATACTTGTTCAGTATCTTTTACATAAAACAAAGACAATAACATCTTCTTATGGGCTTTAGAGAGTTAATGTGTTCCCTAAAGCAATGATTTCAAATTATGAGGTTTCCTTCAAATATAATAAAAATATTAACGTATAGTTCCAGGAGTAGACGCCTAAGATAATTATGAGCTACATATTTAGAATCTCTGTTGATGAAAATTAGTAGATAAGCCAAGACTGGGGATGATGCTGTTGGCGACCTCATCTTTTAGGAAATTGAGTCTCAAAACCTGAATCTTAATAATGCCTAATAACGGTTTTGATTTTGGTAGAAAGCTACAGAAGGTATACTTAATATCAACTTTTGTCTGATTAGGGATTTTATAGCTTAGCTTACTCTATTCCCTTGTTTTTTTCCTTGAATCTATTGGTTGCATAAACAGTTTTAAAAGAATGAAAAATAATGAGCTTCTCCCCCAAAAGCCTGCTTAGTCTCCATTGCTGCCTCGGATGGCAGGCCAACTGTGTGGATCTCTTCTGACCCATGGATGCTCCAGCCTGACAAAGTGGTGGGTAGATATTAAGCAAGAAGACTGTGGCTTGGTTCCTTTGCTCATCATGCTTCACAATAATTATTAAACCAAATTAGTCCAGGGCCTTGACTAACGTGTCAATGGCATGGTTCCACAAAGAACAGTGATCAAGAAATCAAAACATGTTACATATAAAGCCAAACATTAAGAAATTAAATCATCTCCCAAGCCAAATCAAAACAGATTTGATCAATTATATATATGCTTTATTATCTGGTCAATTTATTTACATTATTATATCAGTGAAGAGGTTTTTCTGGGAATTTACCAAATTTAAAACAAGCAAACAAACCAAAAAAAAAAAAAATCTTAAAAGCAGAGTATTTCCTCTGTTAAGAAAACTATCAAGTATTAAAATAATTTAGTCTGTAACTGATGAAAATCTTTTTGGAAAAGTCCTATCATTTTCTTTGTGGACTAAAGTTATTCATAATTAAAGGTTCTGACTTGTTGCTAATAAAAGATGCCAGAAATGATCTGAGTCACTGCTAAAATTAACATCAAACTTTGACTGAAAGAAAAAAATGAATAAGCCACATTCATTTCAATTCATTTAAACCCTGACATGATGCTTTTAGACCTTACTGCTTTAATTTGAAGATATGTTCATAAGATCTTCCACTCAGTTCTTGATATTGTCAGGGGGTAGTCTTATATGACGAAAGGGATAAAGCTCCTAGTTTGATTCTTTGGATGGCTCTCCCACAACAAAGAAGGCTGGCTGGAGAGTGGGAAAGATGCCTCTAGGTTGGCCTCCATGCTCCACTCCCTCCAGTCCAAAGCCCACCATTTTTTTCCATTACCATCGTTGCCTTCCAGTCTACACACATGAAGTTGGGTATTGAGGAGTGTTTTTTTTTTCCTGACTGCTGTTGGGGTTTCACAGAATTCTTCTTTTGCTCTGTGCATGTGGGTGTTGATACTGCCTACAGCCTGGCTTCTCAAGCACTCAGATCAGTGAATTTAGTTAGCATGGTTTTTTTTACAAGGGTATAGCCCAGCATGAATGCCTACATTGGTAAAAGTATAGAAGCAAAAAAATAACACTTCAGTGAGGAACAGTTAAAAATTGCTATGAGGAAAGCTAGCGTTTCCAAGAAAAGGTTAAGAAAAAGAAACTCCAATGGTCCTAGGACCCTGAATCCTTATTCATGGTACCATTTGGCACGCCAGTCATCTGTCTGCCCTCAGATTCATTCCTCGCCCTTCCCCTGCTCTGCACCAGGGCTGGTTGCAAACTCCACTTCCTAGCCTTCCTTACAATTGGCTTGAGTTAGGTCAAGTGGGTGGGAAGCTTGGTGGGAAAGTGAAGGGCAGGAGCAAGGCAGAAGCCAGGGTGTTCATCCTTCTCTCTGCTTCAAGTGACCTCAGGGCTTGTAGGACCCAGCTGCGGCTTTGGGTTCTGGTAACACACCTTCTCCCTGTGTCTCCACCCCCAGCTCTGGGACAGTATAGGCTTCCTGCTGCTACTCTGTTTTTCAGCTCTTGCCCCCATCTTTGCAACCAATTCTCTATGTTAAATGACCTCCATTGAATCATGTGGAGTGGGTTCTGTTCCTCACGGGCCCTGGGCTGTAATATCTCCATTATCTTATGATAGATAATTTTAGTGGTCAGAACACTTTTGTTTTATACTTATTAAACAAGACCTTTCTACATAGGACAACATCGTCTCTGAGTTATGTAGGATCAAATTGAGTATATGTGGTTGGCCCAATATGATATGTAATTGTTTGTATTTAACATTACACAGATAAAACATTTGGCATAAATACTAGTTTATTCTTTGTTCTCAAAAAGAAATCTATTTTCTATCTTTCTAAGAAGATCATTCATAAGATGAGTGAGGTGTTAGTAATAATTAGACTAAATAGTAGCGTAAATCATACAGGAAAAATATCTTTTTGAAGACCACCTGTCTACACATTTTGTAGTCCATGTAATATTTTGTTTCTTTAAGGAGAACAAATTTATTTATTTAAATCCTAAAACACAGATGGTATATGCTAGGAAAAACATTAGAATAGATGCAGCTTTATAACAATATCTGAGATCTGAAGGCAGAGTGAGAAGTGAATTCCACATTACTGAGAGATTTTTCATGCCACCAATTAACTCTCTCTATGTTCCGGAACAAGCTGATCAGGGCTCTTTGCCTATTAGATTTACCACTTAAGGCACAATTGCTTGAGCATCCTTAGAAACTTTACAGGACTAGTTAATAAAACTTACAGGACAGAAACTCCAAAAAAGAGGCAGAAACCAATACTTCATCATTTGTAGAAAGTCATGTCACCATATTTGCTGGTCCGGAATGAAGGGATAGGTTCACACACTTCAAGTACTTCATCCTGAAATGATATTCTGTCTGCTGCCTAGTTAACTCCTTTCATCCATCAAATCGGGGGTCAATTGGCACCTCTTCATGGAGTCAAATCCCCTCTGTTACAGCTAGTCACACAGACCATGCCTGCACGCAGGAGCTCAGATCACACTTAAGTCTACACTTGTTTGCTCAGTTATTCGAAGCATCTCTTTTTCCCACTACACAGGAAGCCCTATGAGGAGAAGGCCTGTTTCTAATGTTGTTTACGTTTATTTTGTTAGTCAATAGCACATAATAAAGACTGAATGCAAGCCAAGTGAATGAGTGAATGGGTGCAGAATAGGCACAGGACTTCTCAAGCTTAGGAAGGAGTGACACTACCGGAACCGACCGTAACTTCTGCTTGAAGCTCTGGTGACTCTTCTGAGCTCTGCTTCCACGTGCCCTAGCCTGAGGCAAATTCACCAGGCAAAGATTACCTTAACCCCACCAGCCCTCAAAAGGACTGTTTGTTCACAGTGTTTTCTGGTTGCAGTATTACAATGAAACTGAAAGAGAATTTTGATGGGTCAACGATTTAAAAGAAAAGTACAGATATCAACGTGAATGGATTATATGGGATGATAGTTATCCACGCTCAAGGAATGGCAATTGGAGAGGAATCTGAATTCAGGAGAGAAGGTGAGAAAGTGTTCCTTAAACAGCAGCACATGAGGGCAAATAATCATTCAAGTAAGAAGTTACCGTAGCCCCCTTTCATATTTAAAAAGTCAACTCTTTTTGTGTCAGCAGACCCTGGACAGCAATTGAAGAAAGCTCATTTAGTTCCGACATGTGTGCCCCATGCTATAAGGCTAATGCAATTTATCTAGAGCTTATTCAAGCCTTAACATTCTAAGCAGAACACAAGGAGTGAATTAAAACGTGATTGATAGTGGTTTTGTAGTGGTTCTGCATTTTCAGTGCTAAAATTAAAAACATTAAATTACACACATAAAAATATTTCTGGAGATGAAAAATCACTATAATACAGTGGAAATGGACATCTAATACACTTAGGTTGATGTTTTATAATTCTTACATGGTTGATTTTTAAATTTTAGTGTAAAATGTGTCTTTTGATGAATATATTAGAAAACTTTTGTACAGTAGTTGTCAAAATATCTTGAAACTGGTGTATTGGGTTCTCATTTTTATTTTCCTTTGTTTATTGATTTATTGTTTGGTCCATCTCTCTAACTGAATTTAATTTCAAATTGTATCCACTAAAATCTTTTGTAATTCCAAAAACCTCTTTGGTTTACAAAGAGGAAAAGTTGACCTATTAACTGAGAGTTAATTTTCTTGACGATTTAGGTTATTAGAAGTACTGAGATATTTTATGGAAAATGCAGGATGGTAGAAAAACATAGGGAAATTGCTATACTAGAGGGAGACAGTTGCCAATGGTATATTACATTCTTGATAGTGACTAGCTGGTTTTTAAGATGGATTTGAATGCCATGTGTGGAGCATTTGACCAAAGTCAGCTAATACTGACTCAGATCATACATTTTTGGCAAGAAAAAAAACCATTTATCCTTCTCAGGGATGATTATTACTGCTTTTATTCTTTGATGCCAGATTAAAAAATGTCAAGGAAGTTTCCTTTAAACTTCTTGGCTCTTTACCACAATACATAAAATAATGGTGCTCTGGCATTGTGACCAAGCCTACACCCCTGGGGTAGGTTTTCCTATTGGTAGCAAAGGCTATTCTGAGTTAATTCCACACCACTGACCAGTCCCCCTTGTGATACACATTAACCAAGTGCCTGAATGAAGATAACTGGGTAGTCTCTGGCCACTGCAAAGGGTTGATTTTCCATCTGAGTGAACTGGCTGACCCTGGCCACAAAGTCAGTCTTTACCCCACTAGCCTTGTATTTCAACTGACTGAGCCGAGAGGTGACACAAAAAAGCATGCATTGCCAATGTTCGCAGAGAAAAGGATAAATTAATGTTGATCATTTAACTGAACATATACTCATTTGTCAAACTTCAATGAGACTGTCTTACATAAAGAAAGATGGCTATTGGGTGAATAATTACACCTTTAAGTATACGAAAGATTTTGGAGGATGCTGAGCAATTTGTCTTTATTGCCACCGGATAGTAAGCAATGGAATAAAATTACAGGCAGGAGAGAGTCTACAATAATTAAATAAGCACTTGGAATCTCTTTAAATTGTTCAGAACAGATTGCTACACGTCACTCTCTTGATGTCTAGGGCCAGTGCCTACTTAAGCATGAAAGGATTAATCTATGTATCTGAGTTCCTACTAAAGTTAGGCTTTACATGCAGCCCTTAGAAGACTGAAGGTCCTCTCCAAGTCTAATAGTTGTAAACTAAATATACAGCATAGAAAATAAGCTAAGTCTTTAAAAAAAAAGTTGTCCTAAGAAATAGCTTTATCTCAGATTTTTGAGTAAACAATCCTTTAAACTTCCTTAGCTCATGCAATAGTATGCTCCAGTGTTCTACCCTTTTTTTTCCAACGGAAATTATTTTAACCATTGAAATATTCATGTTTAAATGATAGTAGGGTATCTGATGTTTCAATCAGTATAAAATACACACTAAGGTTTTGTCATTGTGATACTGTGATTTACAATAAGAAATATATTTGGTCTTCATGCCTGTTTCTGGCACAGAGCTTGTAAAGCTCCTAAATTTCCTAAGCAATGAGAGTGATAAAGGTATCTTTTCTCACATTAATAAGGTGACTTTTGGACATCATCTAAGGATGGGAGCTGTTGCCAGGAGAACCAACTCTGTGATGAGAGGGTTGGAACTTTAGTCCCCCTGCCCCCAGCCCTTGGGCAGGGGAGAAGGGTTGGAGGTTGAGTTCAATCACCAATGGCCAAAGATTTAATCGAATATAGTTTAACGCCTCCATAAAAACCCAGAGGTCGGGGTTCAATGAGCTTCTGGGTTGGTGAACACATGGAGATTTCGGGAGAGTGGTGCACTCAGAGAGGGCATGGAAGGTCTGTGCCCTTTCCCCGTACCTTGCCCTATGTATCTTTTCATCTGACTGTTGATCTGTACCCTTTGATATCCTGTGTGATAAATGGGTAACCTAGTGAGTAAACTGGTTTCCTGAGTTCTGTGAGCTGCTTTAGCAAATTAATGGAACCCAAGGAGGGGGTTGTGGGAACCTCTGATTTATAATCAGTTGTCAGAAGTACAGGTAACAACCTGGACTTGTGATTGGCATCTGAAATGGGGGAGGAATGGGAGCAGTCTTGTAGGACTGAGCCCTTGCCTGTGGGGTCTGATGCCATCTCCAGGTAGATAGTGTTAGAACTGAGTTAAACTGTAGGATACCCTGCTGGTGTCTGAGAATTACTTGGTGGTATGGGGAAACCGCTACCCCCGCCCCCCAACATCAGAATTGGATTTAGAACACTTTTTAGTCATCTCTTTGGAATTCTTATAAATGAGGTTATGGTAAAAAGGAAAAAAATGGCTGAGAAGACTCCACGGTTCGGATGAAGTTATTTCATCCAAGCCTTTTTGCTTGGAAATTTTTATTTCTACCACTGTCAGATTGTACTGAGGAAGGATGACTATTTTTACCATTATTATTATAAGACATTTCATCTCTTGCTCTTAATTTAGGTAAATATTGATATTTATTTTGTTTTTCTCAAAATATAAAAGCTATAGGCAATTGTTTATCATTTGCAGATGCACAGGTATTTTATTTTAAGGAAGGAAATGGTCAAATGTGGAAAAGATAAAGACCTAGTTCAGACTAAGAGATTAAATGTATTTCAAAATAAAGCTATCTTCCTAAAAAGATATTATCCTAAAAACATTTCCCCTCTCATCATAAATTAGAACCATATGAAGCCACTCAAGGGATGGGAATAAAAGGCCATGTAGGGCACTGTCTCTATTGAGAAGGCTTTGATACTAAACTGCCAAAACCCGATTTTTGATTTTAAGTGGTGTGAACAGATTTGATATTAATTGACACATTTGAAAATGAGTAATAGGATGAGTGAAGGATCAAACAGTGATTGTACTTCAATGAAAATTAAACAATATTTTTACAAATAAGCAAACTAATAAAACTATTTCACACTAGAAAGTTCTAGTCACACAAGATTTTAAAGCAAAAAGTTATTTGACTTATCTCTCTAGAGACACAGCATTGCATTCAAAGAAATGGAAAGTCTCAGAATTGTCTATAAGAAACATGTGAAGGAGCTTTTTGAGATAATGATAAATATCAGAGTAGGAACTTCTCAAAGGGTCCATAAATTGCTAAAGTGATGAGGTCCCTCTGCCCAAGGCAGAGTCACAAGAGATCAGACTTACCTCCTGAAATAGCCTGAAACAACCAAACACACTGGACAAAATATGTGAAACAACACTTTCAAAGCACTGGACATCAGGCAATGAAGGACAGTGACCCCTGAGAGATGGGAAAGAAATGAGGTGAGCTTCTCAGTGGCCCCCACTTATTCCAAAGAGAGTTTCCAGGCTCTGGTGCAGGGAGGGGAAATCCAGGCAGAGCCCAGCCGATGCCCTGAGTTGAGGAGACAGAGAGTCCAGCGAGACCAAGGCAGATGGAGTTCTTGGTACAGAGCACCAGAGAGGAGAGAGCTACACAGAGAGAGAATCCAAGAGATCTGCAAAGAGTCTGACCAGCAAATCCACGTGAAGAAACTACCCAAAGCTGGGGGAAAAACCATCAGAAAAGATTAACAGCGTGTGGTGCTCATTCAGGGCTGGAAATGGTGCCCATTCCTACCAAGCAGACTGGAAAAACTCAGCATTCATGGGGCTTTGAGTAGAGTACTCAAAAGAAGGTTTTGCTTCAGTAGTGGGAGGAACTAGACATATATTGAGCACTGCTCTGGACTTGTCTAACAAATCATAAAAGCAAGACCCCAAAAGGTCACTGTTTCGAAGTGATTTACCTGTGTCATAGAACAAAGCTCAAGAATATTTATAAGAATACAAAAATATCCAGCACCCAATAAAGTAAAATTCACAAAGTCTGGTAACCAATCAAAAACTTAAGTAGACACATAGAAGATATAAAAGAGACTCAAACTGAATTTCTAGAGATAAAACTAATATGTGTGAGATAAAATATGTGTGGATGGGATTAATGGCAGATTAGACACGGCAGAAGAAAAGATTAGTGCATTTGAAGACATAGACACAGGAACTATACGGAAATGAAACACACAGAGAAACATGAATCCTTCAAAAACAAACAAAAGAGCATTGGTGAGCTGGGACTGATTTAAGCAGACTAATATGTGAAATTTGGAGTCCCTGAAGGGTTTATTGGAGAAATAATGGTTGACATTTGATGAAAACTATAAATCTAAGAAGTTCCATGAATTCCAAACATGAGAAATATGAGGAAAACTATACCAAGGCACATCATAATCAAATTGTATAAAGCCAGAGATACAGAGGAAATCTTAAAAGCAGCCAAAGAAAGAGGGGACAGAGAAATAAAGATAAGAATACGGCAGCAGATTTCTCACGGAAGAAATGTAACCAAGAAGATCTATCAACAACTGAAGGAAAAAAAATCCTGTTAACCTAGAAATCCATAGTCAGAGAAAATATCTTTCAAAAGTGAAGGTGAAATATGTTTCACTCTGAAGGAATTCCTCTAACATTTCTTATTTACTCATTTCTTTTCTAGGAAGTGCAATTGTTAAAGTGTCAGTTCAGGCTGCTGTAACAAAAATACCATAGACTGGGGGACTCAACAAACATTTATTTCTTGCAGTCCAGAAGGGAAGGCTGAGATCAGGGTGCCAGGATGGTCAGGTTCTGGTGAGAACTCTCTTCCAGGTTTCAGACTGCCAACTCATCACTGTGTCCTTACCTGGTGGAAGGAGAGCTAGTGACTCTGTGGGGTCTCTTTTGTGTGTGTGTGTTTTTTTTTTGAGGAAGATTAGCCCTGAGCTAACATCCATGCCCATCTTCCTCTACTTATATGTGACACACCTACCACAGCGTGGCTTTTGCCAAGCAATGCCATGTCTGCACCCGGGATCTGAAACGGTGAACCCCGGGCCGCTGTGTGAACTTAACCACTGCACCACTGGGCTGGCCCCTCTTTTCTGTTTTTTATTTTTCTCTCTTTCAAATTATTTTTATTATGGAAGATTTCAAATATACAAAAATAGAGAGAATTGTATAATAAGCTTATTATCCATCATTGCTTTCCACAATTATCAACTTTTTGTCATCATGTTTCATCTATTCCTCCCACTCATCTTTCCAGTATATTAAAGGTAAATCCTATACATATAATTTCACAGGTATATGGTTCAGTGTGCATCTCTCACTGATAAGGACTTTTAAAAAAATAACAACCGTGCTATTATCACACCTAATAAAAATATCAATAACTGCCTACTTTCGCTTAATACTTAGTGCATATTCAAGTGTCCCTTGGTGTCTTCAAGGTGTCTTTTTCAGTTTTATTTTTGGTTTTTTTGGTGAGGAAGATTGGCCCTTGAGTTAACACCTGTTTCCCATCTCCCTCTTTTTGCTTGAGGAAGAGTGGCCCTGTGCTAACATCTGTGCCCATCTTCTATTTTATATGTGGGACACCACCACAGCATGACTTGATGAATGGTACAGATCTCTGGCCAGGATCTGAAGCTGTGAACTCTGGGCTGTGAAGCAGAGCATGCTGAACTGAACCACTGTGCCACTGGGCTGGCTCCTCAGTTGGTTTTTTTGAAGCAGGATCCAGACAAGGTTGTGGGGTCTCTTTTATAAGAGCACTAATCCCATCCATGAGGGTTCCACCCTCATGATTTAGCCACTTCCAAAAAGCCCCACCTCTTAATACCATCACATGGGGGGTTAGGGTTTCAACATAACGAATTCGGAGGTGGAGAACACAAACATTCAGTCCATATTAGCTATCTTACATGGCAAAAGGGACTTTGCAAGAATGGTTAAGATAAAAACTCTGAGATCAGGAGATTAACATGGATTATCTGGATGGACTCAATGTAATTACAGGGGTCCTAAAAAGTGAGAGGAAAACAGAAGAGTCAGAGCCAAAGATTAATTTGATAATGTGATGCTGCTGGCTCTGAAGATGAAGGAAGGGGCCATGAGCCAAGGAATGCAGGCAGCCTCTAGAAGCTGGAAAAGGTAAGGGAAAGGATTCTCCCACAGACCCTCCAGAAAGGGGCATAGCCCTGC
The DNA here is from genome assembly GCF_021613505.1 of Equus quagga. Taxonomy (NCBI): domain Eukaryota; kingdom Metazoa; phylum Chordata; class Mammalia; order Perissodactyla; family Equidae; genus Equus; species Equus quagga. Next base: position 49,911,364 of record NC_060275.1, on the reverse strand, counting down.
CAATACTTTCACTTTAGCCCAGGGAGACCCATTCCAGACTTCCGACCTTCAGAAATGTGGGATAATAAATTTGTGCCGTTTCAAGCCACTAAATTTGTGGTAATTTGTTACAGGAGCAATAGGAAATTAATATACTTATATTCAGGGGATGACGTTTGTGTTTTAATTGACTGAATAACCAGGTGGATTTTTCATGTGTCTTATTTTTAAAACCTTTACCTATTTGTTAATAATCATACCGATATTTTTTTCTATTTTGCATAAATTAACCTTTAAAAAATATTCAAAATTTTCTGCTTCAAAATTATTTTAGACATGGCTTACTTGAAAATTAAAAATCTCTGAAGGTTAAAAGCTTTTGCCACTGTAAGCAAAGCACTTAAATCCATACTTTTCTCTCTAATTAAAGGAATTTCTTATGATCTTAGTCATTCATCTCTCTCATATAAAATCATGCAGAATTCAGTATGGGAATATTAAAGTCTGTATTTGGTGGGACGACATTCTCCAGTGTGGCCATTTTAATGATCTTCCCTATTTCACTTTTTTTTAAACAACAATAGGGAAGAAGTGGTTATGCATGAAAAGTAGGTAGAAGAAGGAGGAGATGGGGAGAGTCTGTCATTGTAGTTGGGACTTTAATGCCATTGTTAAGAGAGAATGCAATTTGGGGGAGGCAAAAACACTACAAAACAAACAAGAAGTCATCTCTTAACCAAGTCAAGCACTTAGGATCGGCCAAAAAAAACCAAATGAAGACTGAGCAAAGGCAATTAAGAGAGTTCATAATTTGAGAAACAGAAGGTCTAAGACAGTTTAATCCTCTTTAGGAAAAAAGCCTTTGTGGCAGGTTTTGTGGAATTTAAGAATATGGAGTTATAAATAGGATGTTTTCTACAACATTATTTCTCTCACCTGTGTTGCCTCCAAACATTGAGAAGAATATTTTGAGTGACAGTTTCTCAGGAGGTAACACGCAACCTTTTTTTAAGAAGCCCCCAGTGGGCACCTCCTCCTGTTTGCTTTAGTCACTGGGACCAGATTCTGTCCAAGCAAGCCCTGTGTTTAGACAGTTGATGCATTTCTGAAATGGACTCGCCTACGATATTGCATGGAAGACTTTCAGACATCTGATTCTTACACTTTGACCTTTCCCTCTCAATCATGAGACCAAGAAAGCAAGGGATGATGTTTGGTCTTTTTTCTTCCTCCATCCACCAGTAATTTAGTTCAATCTACTGAAGATTTCTTTCAAACACAGAAGAAATTTCAGCTCCAAATTATATCGTCATTCAATGAACTCAACTCTTCCTTGTCAGCTGATCTTTTATACGCTAACTTCTGTATCTTTATAATCTCCTTAGGTTTTTTCCACTTTAAGGGGCAAAAACATTATTCTCTCCGTATTTTAAGACACAATTTAACATGAGGAGAATCTTGAAACAATTGCACGTGGTGTTTTCCTTAGGCCTTTATGTTGATCCGAAACTTCTAAACTCTTTCATCCAGTTTTTTTCCAAACCTATTAGACTTCCTTTTGCTCTAGACCAGAGTTCTCCATCAGAAGCATAATGTGAGCCACAAGTGTAAATAAAAATGTTCTAATAGCCACATTAAAAAAAGAAAAAAGTGAAATTGATTTTAATAATATATTTTATTTAACCCAATATATCAAAAGGTGTTATTTTGACATGTAATCAATATAAAATTATTAACTGGTTATTATACATCCTCCCTTTTTATACTAAGGCTAGGAATCCAGCGTGTATTTTGCATTAATGCCACATTTCAGTTCAAATGAGCCTCATTTCAAGCACTCAACAGCCACACGTGATAAGTGATTAATGTTTTGGAGAGCACGGCTATAACTTCTCTCCTTCAGAGTCTTAGGGAAAATCCTCCCCTGAGTATCACTTTATTTCCAGTATCTTTAATTTTCCATTGGATTCTTTTTCTCTGCCTTTAAACTGCACAAGGCTTCTTTGAAAACCCTTCACTTGAATTGTAACTACTTTAGGCTCCATTTCTCAATGTCCTATCCCTGATAAGCTCGCTAAATAAAACCCAGGACCTCTTCATTGCGTTCGACATTGCAGACAACTCTGCTTTCTGCCTGTGTTGCTTTTACAGCTGCCTGCTTGTTCCCTCCTTACTTCTCCTTTGGGATTCATCCTAACAGAGGGGCACTGGGGACAGGCAGTGGTTCTCAAACTTCAGGGTGCCTTAGAGTCTCCTGAAGGGCTTGCTGGAACACTCACTGCTGGGCCCCCTTTTCAGAGTTTCTGATTCCAGAGATCGGGGGTGAAGCCAGAGAACTTGCATTTCTAACAAGTTCCCAGGTGATGCTGCTGCTGGTCTGGGACCTCACTTTGAGAACCACTGCTCTAAGTTTCTGTTCTTGGCATTCTAGCCTTTCTCCCTAGAGGGGCCTGCTCAACAGCCACGCTCCTGTTCTGGCTGACAGAGCCCTGATTCCGTTCAGTGACCAGGCGGCCTGTGCTTCAGGGTTGGCTGGCCCTCACCAGTTTTTGGGCCAGCCTTGTATTAGCCTAAGTGAGTCCTGGCCAATGGTAAACACTCTTGCTCTCGCCAGTGAAGGGTTCTGGCAAATGAGACCTGGGGGGGTTCTTCAAACTTACATTGAAGGACAGGATCGAAGACTGAATTTCCTCAGCTCCAATAAGAAATTCTATTAACTTTTCTATTAATGTGCATTCTGATCTCTGTAGTCTGCTGTCTACAGTTGTAGGGAGGGTGGGAAAGTGAGATGGCCTCATTTGGGGACATTTTTTCTTTACCTGGAGCATAGCCCTGGGGCCTCTCTTGTTAGAGTCCCCACTTCAGAATACATGCTCAGTCCCTTCCCCTGGGGGCCAGCAGAGCTTCAGTGGTCCCTGTCACATCCCGTCAGGGTCTACTTTGCTTCTCTCAAAGACACACCAGCAAAGGAGTTTCACTTTGTTGTGAGAATAGCTCTTGGGCCATTAGCCTGGAGGAAAGTATCACAGCTGCCTGGGCTCACAGGGCGTGAGGATGAGGTGCCCTACTCACCCTGCCCTTCCCAAGGCCATCTCTAATTACCCACTCACTTGCCTGGGGCCTGTGCTTATATTTGGTTCAGTCTGCCTCTGGGATTTTTGTTTTTTTTTTTTACTTTATCCTTGAAGGTTTATTCTCTTTGTGTATTTTGGGCTGTGGTATTTGTTTTTTTTAAATTGAGATGTAATTGACATATAACATTGTGTAAGTTTAAGGTGTGTTGATTTGATACATTTATATCTTGCAATATGATTACTACTATAGCATTAGCCAACGCTTCTGTCATGTCACATAATTATCATTCCTTTTTTGTGATGAGAACATTTAAGATCCAGTCTGGCAGCAATTTTGAGGCATATAATACAGTATTGTTGACTATAATCACTATGCTGTGTCTTAGATCTCCAGGACTTATTCATCTTCTGGTTGTAAGTTTGTACCTTTGACCAACATCTCCCCAATTTGGGCTGTGGTTTAATCCTCACTTGGACTCCATCTGCTTTATAACTTCTCTGCTGATAGCTCCCTTAATAGTTTTCAGTGTGGTTATGGATTGACTCCTTGTTTTCATTGCCAGGACCACCATATATGGCCAAATCTCTCACTGAAGCTAAAGGTATATCCTTCCATGAGTGTTAGCCCCGGTCCGGTTCACCCCCTACATCTGTTATTGAATATTACAGCAACAAGTCACATGTGTTCACTGAGCACTTGATTTTGAAGACTTTGTATAAAGAAAAAGGAATGTAAAATATCTATTCATTTTTTATATTAACTACAGTTTTAAATCTTAATACTTTAGATGTAATGGCTTAAATAGAATACAGTCTTATAATTAATTTCACTTACATCTGTTGTCAATCTTCCTCTATTTTGTATGTGGGAAGCTACCACAGCATGACTTGATGAGCAGTGCATAGGTCCGCACCTGGGATCTGAACCCGCAAACCCTGTGCTGCCGAAGTGGAGCACATGGACTTAACCACTCTGCCTCTGGGTTGGCCCCCACTTGTTTCTTTTTACCTTTATAAGGTGGCTATTAGAAAATGTGAAATTGCATAAGTGGCTCACATTATATTTCCATTGGTCAGTGCTGCTCACAGGCTGCAGGAGTCATTTCTGAGATAAAATTAGGAGGAGTAGGTCCAGATGACGGATTGAATGTGTACATAGACTACGCTTCCATCCTGAAGTCTCATCAAAAGAACATAAAAGAGTGAGATAAGTTATGCTTTTAAAAGTGGCAGTGCAGATGGAAAGGAGAGGTCAGACCAGAGGAATATTCTTTGGTAGAATTTATATGATTTAGGGGTCAGTTTATTACGGATAAAAAGCTCAGGGAAAAATTCAATGTTTCAAGCTTGGGACAATGAGTCGACAATAGTCCTGTTAATCATGTGAATTGGGATGCCATACAGGAAGAAAGCTGTCAGGGTAGACATGTCAGTGGAGGTATGAAGATAATGAGTTTGGATTTGGATTTGTGGTATTTGAGGTGCCCTTGGGCTAGCCACATGTCCAATAGATAGAGAACAGCATGAGCAATGCTGGGAAAAGAGCATGGGGCTGGGGAAAAATCAATGGGGGTCATCAGTGCAGGGGATGAAATCACCCGGGGGCACGCACCTCAATGCTGGTGCTTTGGGAAACCCACCATTTTAGAGTAGGCAGATGAGGAAGAACCTTGAAGGAAAAAGGAGTATTAAGTATTAGCAAAAGGGACCTTGATAACCTCATGTACTCCAAGACCTAGCAAAGCAGTGGTCCAAGATAGGCCTCAGGTAGACAATTGTGCCCACAGGAGCTTTCAATACACTTAGTGTTTCAGGAGTTACTAGAACATGAGGTGTGTTTTAACCAGTGGAAGCTTTTATCAGTCAAGGGTTTTTAAGAAGTGGCACATAAATACTAGAAGGAGAATGTGCAAACCTATGAACAAAGGGAGTTCGCCGTGGAAACAAGGGCATCTCACCTTGGTTTAGATTGGGATGAATGAACTAGCTCTTATTTTTATAAAGGATTCTGCTAGGAGAATTAACTAGCCATGGTAGATATCTAACCAAATTTATGTTAACTCCAAATCTAAAGCAGAGTACAAGGATGTTTCAAATCCTAAGTACCTGGCCAAAAAGGGATTCTTGCTGTTTTTCATGCTATAGTGATAGAATTTAAACATGGGAGAAAATAAACAACAACTTGTAAACAGCTCGAGGCATGGATTCTCTTTATTTCTCTTCTGTGGTCTAGATTCAGAACACAAAATGCTGAACAACACCACAAAATATGTAATCACTGTCAAATACATTTGAGCTAGGCCTTCAGGTCAATACGGGAACTTGTACTAATTTTCAAGTTAAAGTCTATCTAGAATATTCTGGAGAACCTGAATGAAAAACTTGATCTTGTTTGTGACATTTTGAGAACTACTAGCTGGGGGGGGGGGGGGGGGGAGGGGGGTGGGGGTGGTGGTTTATGCTGAGCTGAAGACATAGTCTATGACCTGGATTAAAAATAAATATTAAGGACAACATGAAGACAATGGCATGAGATTTCTGTTAAGCTGCCCAAGCATCTGTCTTTGGAATTATGGCTTCTGGGATTCAAGAAAAACAGATTTGGGTGTATGAATATATCACCGATTGGAACAACTCATTGCCGAGATATTGGAGTAGATTCTGATCAGATTAGGAAATAATACCTGAAAAGGCACCAACATGGTGTTGTAGAAGAACGATAGATTTAAAGTTCATCAATTCAACATGCTCGTGTGGTAGACTGAGTTCTAAATTACATTCTAAACGATCCTGCAATGAACAAAACAAAACCCCTGCCTGCTGGGAGTTTACATTCTAGTTGCCAGCTACAGATAAATATTTGAACAACTACATGAGTAATTTCAAATAAGTGCTCTGAAGGAAATAAAGATGGGATAGAGAGTGATGGGGGGGTGGGGTACCGCTTTGGTTGACATGGTTAGGAAAGGCCTAGGGCTGGGGGAAGACGCTGCAGGCAGAGGGAACAGTAGCTTTAAAGGGAGAAAGCCCAGAGGCGGGAGAACTTGCTAGGTTCAAGAGGGAGAAAGAGGGCCGGAGTGGCTGGATAGGGAAGTGGTAAGAGATGAGACTGGAGAAGCAGTGCCTACAGGCATTACACAGTGAGAGAGTTGGATTGTATCCTATCTGTGGAGGGAAGCCTTTGGCAGGTTATAATCAGAGAATTGTCATGGTCTGATTCACTCTAAAACAAAATCACTCGAGCTGCTTGGTGGAACAAGGAGCACCAGAGGTGAGAGTGGGAACTTCGAGATGAGTTATGAAGCTGTTGCCATGGATCAACGGAAGAGAGAAGCTGGTTTCAACTGTGGTTGCAGCAGGAGAGATGGTACAAAGAGGTCGGACCAGAAATCGGTTTGGGAGCAAAAACTGATCAAAGGGGTTTGTGGAAAGATAGCACATGAAAGAAATCCAAGATGATGCTTAAGATTTTGGCCTGAGAAACTGATATATGGGTGTAATATCTACTGAAATGTGGAAGACCAGAGAGAAGCAGGTCGGAGGCAAATGAAGATTCTGTTTTAGACCTGTTACATTTGGGATGCTTATTAGCTATTCAAGTGGAGATGCCCAGTTGACAGCTGGATAAATGAGTATGGAGCTGAGAGGGCAAGACTGGACTGGGGATGCAGATTTGGGTGACATCAGTAAGTTGGTGTTATCTACAGCTCTGGGACTAGATGAGATCATCAAGGGATACAGAGGAAGGCAGTCAAAAGAGCTCCCTGGGGAATGCCAACGCATCGAGGTCCAGCAGAGGAGGAGAAAGCAAGGGTATGTAAAAGAAGCAGAAGGAAAACCAGCAGGTAAGCCTAGAAGAGAGTGGTTTAAAAAAGGACTGGTCAACTGGCTCAAACTCCTGAATGATTAAGACACAGAGAGAAAACTGTCTAAGGCACCTGGCAAGATGTAGGTGATGGATGACTTTATGAGAATCAAGAGACTATGGTCCTAATTCTAGTTCTGCCAATCTTAAGTAACTTTTGCATAGACTTCCCTAAAATGGAGATTACAGTACTAAATATAATGTCTTGCTTAGAGGAGCAAATACTATACTTTCTGACATTTTCTAGTTTTCAAAGATTTACATTTTTAGTTAATTGTGACCTTTTATATTCTTTATACAGCACTAAGTCATATTCTGAAGTAAATACTATTAGTTTAGGGTATGTCAATAACTTGGCATTTTATTCCTTTGGCACAAAGATATATCAACCAATTAATGTTTTTGTGTATGTGGAAATGCCTCGACAGAGAGACCGTATTCTATCTGCCACATTCATAGAGGGCATTCAGGAAATGCTAGTTAACCTCCCTTCCTCAAAACAGGTCTTGGGTGCCAATTATGTTCCAAGCACTGTGGTCTGCTTGGGGAAAATCAGCAATGAATGAGAAATCGATCCTGAACACAGGAGCTCCAGTGACTTTGACCATGGCAGATATTTGTCCTGGTGTTGTAGTTTGATTTAGAGCAGTGATTCTCAGGATATGGTGTCCGACCAACAGCCTCAGCAGAACCTGGGAATTTATTAGAAATGCAAGTTCTAGGGCCTCACCCCAAAGCTACTGAATCACAAACTGAATCAGCAGTCTGTTTCAAAAAGCCCCCCGGGGGATTCTGATACATCTTCAGCTTTGAGAACTTGAAGGTAAAGAGAAAGGCAGGCTGTCATTTAAGCTCTGTTTTAAAACTACAGTATCTGAAGAGAAGATATCATATATAGAGGTAATGGTGGCATTTATCTCTCTCTGTTCCATTTCTGAAGCCTGTACTTGGTTATTTTGGCTTAAGGCATAATTGAGTCTACTTTTGGCTTCAGATTATGTGGAGCTATTTAAAATTTTTTGGGTTTATTTATTTCCATTATATAAGTAAAACTGAGAGCTTCTGAGAAAATCACGCAACTGTGCAGATTGGTCCCAGTATAAATGTCTGGCTCAGCTGCACTGGACACTTGATGCCAAGCGGGAGCCCACGTTTTCCTTGTCAGCACTCCCTCACTTTCTCCCAGCAGCTGTTTTGAACTTTCTACTTGCCTATTTGCTTATCATCCCCAACAAATAATCTTACCTTTCACTCTTCACGGCTAAAATAACTTGTTTGGAAAACATCCTGACACTGATCCTGGAAATTTACCTAACTCTGTCACATCTCTCCTCCTTCAATCATGCTTAGATGAGGAACCATAACTGCTCTAATAAAAGCGTAAGTTCACCAGGTACCCACTCTCGCCTCTTCTTTCTCCTGCATCTTAAACCCTTCACGGTCCGTCAGTATCTTTCCTTCAGCGTTTAAACATGCTAAGAGGCTTTTTCACCTTAAAACGAAAAGCCAAATCTTGTCTCAATCTTCACATCATGTTTGAGCTATTGATCTCAATCTTTCATTTTGTGCAGCAAAATTTCTAGTACTTGTCTGTCTTGTTCTCTTTAAAGCATCCACCAGCATGTCATTTGGCTCATGGCAGGCAGTCAACTAATATGATGGCTGAATGTACACCTTAAAGAAAACTTGAAAATACAGAAAGTTACCAAAAAAAAAAAAAAACCATGTATCATCTCTTTACCTAAACAAAACTATCCTGGAAGTTTTAAATAGTTAGCATCTATATATTCCCAGTCTTTGAAAGACAAACAATAGTTTCATGAAGTTTTAGAAAGAGCACACTAATGTTTAGAGGGTGATTTAGAATTAGTAGTCAATTATTGGTGCAAATATTATCTAGAAAAAGTAAAGATAATTGAAATTCAAAGAAAATACCTTTCCTTAAAACTTTAAATTATCCTACTCAATCAAACCTTTATTGGAACAGCTAATAATAATAATATCACGTAAAGGAGGTTTTTAATTTCTCTTTCCCCTGCCTAACTTTATGGGGCTAATTATCAGAATAACAGACAGCACTTTGCGTCAAGAAGAGAAGTAATGAAAATGAACTGGTAACAAACAAAACAACTGATTTTTTTTTGAAGAGCATTTTTCCTCCAACTTTCTTTTAAAAGACATATGTTGCAGGCAGCAACAGGCCAATGACACAAAAAGGGGAAATAGCTAACTAATGAATGAGCAGCATCAGGAAATAGGGAAAGAGGAAATTCTGAAAGAGAAATACTACTTTCCCTAAAAATATTCAAAGAAAGTAATGTCTATTAATTTTGTTACCATGAAAGAATTTAGAGGAAAAAAAAATTAAAGTAGTTTAACTCTTCAGCTCAAAATATTTTCATTTACATATGCCATATTTTACAGTACCCTAATATTATGGAGCTATATTAGAATTCTCACTACTTATCAGTTTGCCAATCACCACGCCCGATAATTCTCACCCAAAGAGAAATAGTCTTTAGTCACTCCTTCTTGAAGGCTGAATGGCAGAGAAGCACAACGAGGTCTCCTATACCCACCACAGGGTTTTACAAAATACCCTGCTGCCCATTCTATTCCATTAGCCCTTCTGAGTTACACCGCTGACACATTCCAGCCTTCGGAGAGGAAGATTAAAGAGAGAAGGGTGCTTGTTCTCAAAACAAAACACATACACATAGAAAGAACAGACTGGTCCAGGACCTAATTTATAAAAGGGATCCAGAATAAAGATACGCATACTCGCAGAAAAGGAGCACCATGGCCCATGGTACAGAAGTTTCACGATTTCAGTCTGTTCCTAAAAAAATTCTACCAAAAAGAGTAGCACAGACGCAGCTCTTCAGGTCTTTATTTTAGCCATGAATATCCACAAGTCTATGCAAAATCAGAATTATTGCATTTAATAAGATTGCCAACTTATTTCTGACAACTATTCTATGTCTGTTAGCTTGCAGCCAAGGAGACCCTATCCAAAGATGATGTTTATTTAATATTTTGAAATACACTTCATGTAAAGGGCCTTTCATGTTTAGAATATGTAAAGGAAGGCTCTAGGACTAAATATCTCTGATAAAAGGCTCTCTTTAGTCTGTCTTGTCTGTGTCTTAAGATGGAAAACACATGTAGAGAAGCTAGCAGATTTGTTGTGTTAGGATGTGGGCGTTTAATCAGTGCTTAATAATAACGGTAAGTTTGATTAATGTAGGTAGAGCGACAGAACACAATTTTTCAGAGCAGGATGAAGTAAACACATTGCAAAAATGAAAATGCAGAATTTAAGATGAGTTGAATACCACTGTATTTATGCAGTTTATCCCTCTGTTCTTTCATACAAAAATCTGATTTTATTTTGGCTGAATGATCAGAGCTTTAGTTTTAAATTTCAGAAAACATGAGATGATTTGTTTGATGATTTGTTTGCATTTTTCAAACCGTGGGGCTCCAGGAAAATATAGTAACTAAAAAAAGAAAAAAAAAGACTTCATTTTAGCGTTCTTTTCGGAGCCATTAGGGTCAATTATGCAGCAATAACAATGAAAAGTTCTCCAAAGAAAGAGTGCCTTGGTAATGAACATACTTTATACTTTAACTCAGGTACAACTGTTAAGTGCTATTTTACAACAAATGTCATTGCTACAAATTACAGCAAATATGTATTGCAAACGTGGGAGATGAGGAAGAAATATTGGACTAATTGATATAACAAATCAAGTGGTGCACCTTTTAGAAAATCTTTAAAAAGGGGGAACAAAGAAGGAAATAAACATCTTGACCTGTTATTAGACTGCAAAATAGTAGTACAGTTTTCAATTGGTTAACTTTCAAACAGGTACAAAATATAGAACGAGGGATATTTTATTATTAAATCATATTAGAGGTATCTTGGTATTAATATTAACATTAAAAATATGCAAATGAAAGCTTTTTTTCCCCAATGGAACTAAATCCACTTTAATATCACCTTAGCTTCAGGCAGTGAATATGAGCCTGCTCCCTTGCCCCGATGACCCCATGAGAGTCCTGTTCCATGAGGCCTATGGGGTCTGCTTCCATTCCAGCCTCTGGTCTAGCTGGACATTTATTTCCTGAAGCTGGGAGTGCTGGAATACAGGCTTAAGGCCTAATGAAACCCCGAGATGGCTATGCTAGCCTTCGATTCCACATCTGTCCCCTCCAGCACTGTATGTCTGTCCCAGACTATTGTGATCAGAGAACAGCTACCCTACCCACCTTCTCTCAGTAGCTAGAGGATGACCTTGAGTTGCTTCTCTCCACCCAGATTTCAGTCTTAGCCTTGACCCAGAATAGGAACCAGTCTCTGGGCCTGTACATTAATTAGGTTTGGTGCTCCAAAGGGATCACAACAGAGAGGCATGGACCGAAGGAAGCAAAATCTTGTCCTGTAAGCAGGCTTGTCGTGTCTGACAGTTAATTAAAAAAAGTGTCAACAAATCACTGCCCAGGAAGATTTAATTTTGGCAGTGTTAAGTTATCGTCGGGTCCTCTTTATTCAAATTAAGTAATCAAATATTTATTGAATACCTACTACATACAAAGCACTTTCCTAAATTTTACGAGGAACAGAGAAACATAATACTGGGTTGTAGTTTTAAGCTGCTTATATTGAATTAGAAAAAAACAATTTCCAGTAAAAGAGAATAGGCACAGCAAAAAGAATTACCTGGTTTTTCTTGCCTGTATTAGTCAGGATTCTCCAGACAAATGGAACCAATAGAGCATGTGTGTGTGTATACACACATATGTACAGAGAGAGAGAGATTTATCTTAAGGAATTGGCTCTTGTGGTTGTGGAGGCTGACAGGTCCCGAATCTGCAGGATAGGCCAGCAGGCTGGAAACCCAGGGGGTGTTGCAGCTGGAGTCTAAAAGCACTCTGGAGGCAAAATCCCCGCTTCCTCTGCGGACCTCCATCTTTTTTCTCTTAAGGCCTTCAGCTGATTGGATGAGGCCCATCCACATTATCGAGGGTAATTTGCTTTACTCAAAGTCTGCTTATTTAAATGTCAATGTCATCAAAAAAATACATTTACAGCATCATTTAGGCGGGGGTTGACCAAATACCTAGGTACCGTGGCCTAGCCAAGTTGACACATAACATTACCCAACACATTGCCCTTTGCAAAAAGTAGTCAATAAATTGGTTTTTAATTAGGCTGTAAAATTTTTCTGGAGCCAATGACACATAATAACAAGCTACCAGTTAGTTATTCCACTCCTGGAAGCTGCAATTCATCTCAGTTGGGAAGAGTTCTGTCACATTCGTGCCCTTTACTGGTGATCAAATAGCCTGGTTTGGGAATCTATCCCTCTTTTGGGAAGGGCTGGTAGTGCACAAGCTTAAAGGGCCCTGGCTCAGGCGTCAGGAGCTACAGCTTTCCTGGTTAGCCTGTGGGCCCCTGAGTGAGCACCCTGGGGAACATGCTGGAGGTTTCTCCCTCTACCATGTTTCCTTCTGCCAGTGTTAGCAGACCAACTCTAAGTTTTGGCCAAATTGCCTGCCAAGTGGGTTTTTCTTTTCTTTTTTTTCTCTGCTTTAAGTAATTTTGTTCTTTCTGAACCCTGACAAACTGGAAAATTCTGAGGACAGCCCAGGGCTCTGTAGAAGTGGGCAGCAGTGAGTCCACTGGAGAAGACAGAGATAATGTCTTAGGGTCCTTCAGTTCAGGACTTTTAAATATTTTCTGAAGAAGTTTTCAGCTTTCTAAGGGAAGCTTCAGATATCAATATCCTTCAATCAAAAAGACCTCGCTTTAGGAGGAGAGAAAAAGACCACTCTCTCCGAGAATACATCAGGGGTTTGTCTCTCTCCCAGCATGGCCACTGGCTGCTTTTCTTCTTTCTTGGGCTAAATGTCCTAGGGCTCCTGCTTTGGTTTAAAAGTGAAACATAAAGAACTTACTATTAATTGGGTAAACAAGAGCATGATGCTGAATCAATTCAAGGTCAAAAGGCCGAGTAGAGGAAAAGGGCTTTAGGTGGCTGAACCAGAGAAGAGATGAGCATGAGGTTCACATGCCTAGGCAGGATTTTAACATTTATAAGCGACAAACATAAAAGCAGTACAATCCATACAATGGAATACAGCCTTAAAAAGGAAGAAAATCTTGTCACATACTACTACACGGACAAACCTTGAGGACGTTATGCTAAGTGAAATAAGACGGTCACAAAAAGGCAAATCCTGTCTGACTGCACTTATATGAGGTGACTCAAGTCGTCAAATCCATGGAGACAGAAAATAGAATGGTTGTTGCCGGGGGATGGGGAGTTATTGTTTAACGGGTATGGAGTTTCAGTTTTGCAAGATGAAAACGTTCTGGAGATCCGTTCCACAACAATGTGAACGTGTTTAAGACCATTGAACTGTATACTCAATGATAGTTAAAAGAGTAATGTTTATATTACCCATATTTTACCACAATGAAAAAAATGCATTATAGAAAATGCAGAGAATAGAAAAAATGAAATAAGCATCACCCATAATTCTCGCCACCCTAACACATTACTGTCATGCTTTCCTTCTGGTGTTTTCTTCTCCATGTATATTTTTATGTAATATTTATTTTCTTCATGTTACTGTGAAGTCTTTTAATTTTGTATCTACTCCTGGAGTATCAGAATATTGCTTTGTTCATTTCCTTCTAATTTGAGGTATACTGTCATGTTAAATGTCCTGTGCTTCTAACTTTTTACATTTTTATATTGTTTTCTTTTTTCTATTTGAATGTTCCTTTTTTATTGAGATATAATTGACATTTAACCTCATGAAGTGATTGCCACAATAAGTTTAGTTAACATCCATCGTCTCACATAGTTACAAATTTTTTTCTTGTGATGAGAGCTTTTAAGATCCATTCTCTTTGCAACTTTCAAACATGCAAATATTGTTAACTATAGTCACCACGCTATACATTACATCCCTATGACTTATTTATCTTATAACTGGAAGATTGTACCTTTTGACCACCTTCACCCATTTTGCCCATCCCCTGCCCCCTACCTCTGGCAACCATCAATCTACTCTGTTTCTATGAGTTCAGTGTTGTTTTTTGAAATATATTTGACATATAACATTGCATAAATTTAAGGTGTACAACATGTTAATTGGATACATTTCTTTATTGTAATATGATTGCCATTGTAGCAATAATTACAACCTCTATCATGTTACATACGTATCATTTCTTCTTAGTGGTTGGAATAATTAAGTTCTATTCTCTTAGCAAGTGTGATGATTATAATACAATAATTGCCTATATTTACCATACTGTGCATTAAATCTCTAAGGCTTATTTACTACTTGTTCTAAGTCTGTACCTTGTCACAATATCTTATCCCCTCAACCCCCTTCCCCTGGTAACCACCATTTTACTCTCTGTTTTATGAGTTTGGCTTTATTCCATATTTCATGAGTGATATATAGTATTTGTCTTTCCGTTTGGTTTATCTCACGTAGCATAATGTTCTCAATATCCATCCATGTGAGTTTGGCTTTTTTCAGATTCTACGTACAAGTGAGATCATACAGTACTGTTCTTTCTCTGACTTATTTAATTTAGCATAATGCCCTCAAGGTCCATTCATGTTGTTGCCAATGAGAAGATTTCCTTCTTTTGTATGGTTGAAGAATATTCCAATGTGTATATATATGCCACATTTTCTTTATCCATTCATCTGTCAGTGGACACTTAGGTTGCTTCAATGTTTTGGCTAATGTAAATGATGCTGCAGTGAACATTGGGATGCAGAAATCTTTATGAGTTAGTGATTTGGTTTCCTTTGGATATATATCCAGAAGTGGAATTGCTGGATTATGTGGTGGTTCCTTTTTTTGATTTTTCGGGGAACCTCCATACTGTTTTTCATAATGGCTGCACCATTTACATTTTCACCAACAGTGCTTAAATGTTTCCTTATCTCCACATCTTCCTCAACACTTAGGATTTCTTGTCTTTTTGATAATACCCATTCTAACGGGGTGAGGTGATATCTCATTGTGGTTTTGACTTACATTTCCTTGATTTAGTGATGTTGAGCATCTTTTCACGTACCTGTTGGCCATCTGGATGTCTTCTTTAGAAAAAGGTCTATTCAGATCCTCTGCCATTTTTTGATCAGATTGTTTTTCTTCTGTTGAGTTGTATAAGTTCTTTACATATTTGGGATATTAACCCCTTATCAGATATATGATTTGCAAATATTTTCTCCTATTCCATAGGTTGTCTTTCCATTTTGTTAATGGTTTCCTTTGTTGTACAGAAGCTATTTAGTCTGATGTAGTCCCACTTGTTTATTTTTGTTGCCTTTGGTTTTGGTGTAAAATCCAAAAAATCATTGCCAAAACCCATGTCAAAGAGCTTATCTCTTATATTTTCTTCTAAGACATTTATGGTTTCAGGTTTCAAGTTTTACGGTTCAAGTCCCTAGTCCATTTTGAGTTGATTTTTAAAAATTAATTAATTACTTTATTTATTTTTGAATGTACATTATATTTCGAATTCTGTGTACATTACATCATGTTCACCACCTGAAAACTAATTATAGTCCATCCCCTCACATGTGAGCCTAATCACCCTTTTTGCCCTCCCCCTTCTCCCCTTCCCCCATGGTAACCACCAATCCAATCTCTAATGCTATGGGTTTTTTTGTCATTGTTTTTATCTTCTACTTATGATTGAGATCACACGGTATTTGACTTTCTCCCTCTGACTTATTTCACTCAGCATAATACCCTCAAAGTCCATCCATATTGTCACAAATGGCCGGATTTCATCATTTCTTATGCCTGAGTAGTAGTCCATCGTGTATAACTACCATATCTTCTTTATCCATTTGTCCCTTGATGGGCACCTAGGTTGCCTCCAAGTCTTGGCTATTGTGTATAATACTGCAATGAACATAGGGGTGCAAGTATCTTTATGCCTTTGTGTTTTCAAGTTCTTTGGATAGATACCCAGCAGTGGGATAGCTGGATCATATGGTAGATCTACCCTTAATTTTCTGAGGATACTCCAAACTGCTTTCCATAGTGGTTGCACCCGTTTGCACTCCCACCAGCAGTGAACAAGGGTTCCCTTCTCTCCACATCCTCTCCAACATTTGTTGTTTCCTGTCTTGTTAATTATAGCCATTCTGACAGGAGTGAGGTGATACCTCATTGTAGTTTTGATTTGCATTTCCCTGATAGCTAATGACGTTGAGGATCTTTTCATATGCCTGTTGGCCATCCATATATCTTCTTTGAAGAAATCTCTGTTCAGATCTTTTGCCCGTTTTCTAATTGGATTGTTGTTTTTTGTTGTTGTTGAGCTGTATGAGTTCTTTGTATATTTTGGATATTAACCCCTTATCTGATATATGGTTTGCAAATATCTTCTCCCAATTGTTAGGTTGTCTTTTCGTTTTGTTGATGGTTTCCTTTGCTGTGCAGAAGCTTTTTAGTTTGATGTAGTCCCATTTGTTCATTTTTTCTTTTGTTTCCCTTGCCCAGTAAGACATGGGACTTGAAAATATGCTGCTCAGACTGATGTCAAAGAACATACTGCCTACATTTTCTTCTAGAAGTTTCATACTTTCGAGTCTTACATTCAAGTCTTTAATCCATTTTGAGTTGATTTTTGTGCATGGTGTAAGGGAATGGTCTACTTTCATTCTTTTGCATGCGGCTGTCCAGTTTTCCCAGCACCATTTATTGAAGAGACTCTCCTTTCTCCATTGTATGCTCTTGGCTCCCTTGTCAAATATTAGCTGTCCATAAACGTGTGGGTTTACTTCTGGGCTCTCAGTTCTGTTCCACTGATCTGAGCATCTGTTTTTGTGCCAGTACCATGCTGTTTTGGTTACTATGAATTTGTAGTATATTTTGAAAACAGGGAGTGTGATACCTCCAGCTTTGTTCTTTTTTCTCAGGAATCCTTTGGCTATTTGGGGTCTTTTGTTGTTCCATATAAATTTTAGGATTCTTTGTTCTATTTCTGTGAAAAATGTTGTTGGAACTTTGATAGGGATTGCGTTGAATCTATAGATTGCTTTAGGAAGTATGGACATTTTAACGATGTTAATTCTTCCAATCCAAGAGCACGGAATATCTTTCCATTTCTTTGTGTCTTCTTTGATTTCTTTCAACAATGTTTTATAGTTTTCAGTGTACAGATCTTTCACCTCTTTGGTTAAGTTTATTCCTAGGTATTTTATTCTTTTTGTTGCAATTGTAAATGGGATTGTATTCTTAATTTCTCCTTCTGCTACTTTGTTGCTAATGTATAGAAATGCAAGCGATTTTTGTATGTTGATTTTGTATCCTGCGACTTGACTGTTTTCCTGTATTGTTTCTAAAAGTTTTTTAGTGGAATCTTTAGGGTTTTCTAGATATAAAATCGTGTCATCTGCAAAGAGTGGCAGTTTCACTTCTTCTTTTCCAATGTGGATCCCTTTTATTTCTTTTTCTTGCCTGATTGCTCTGGCTAGGACTTCCAATACTATGATAAATAAGAGTGGTAACAGTGGGCATCCTTGTCTGGTTCCTGTTCTTAGAGGGATAGCTTTCAGTTTTTCTCCACTGAGAATGATATTTGCTGTGGGTTTGTCATATATGGCCTTTATTATGTTGAGGTATTTTCCTTCTATACCCATTTTATTTAGAGTTTTTATCATAAATGGATGCTATATCTTGTCAAATGCTTTCTCTGCATCTATTGAGATGATCATGTGAATTTTATTCTTCATTTTGTTAATGTGGTGTACCACGTTGATATATTTGCAGATGTTGAACCATCCCTGCATCCCTGGAGTGAAACCCACTTGATCATGATGTATGATCTTTTTAATGTATTGTTGTATTCGATTTGCTAGTATTTTGTTGAGGATTTTTGCATCAATGTTCATCAGTGATATTGGCCTGTAATTTTCTTTTTTTGTGTTGTCCTTGTCTGGTTTTGGAATCAGGATAATGTTTGCTTCGTAGAAGAAGTCAGGAAGCCTCCCCTCCTCTTCAATTTTTTGGAAGAGCTTGAGAAGGATAGGTATTAAGTCTTCTTTGAACGTTTGGTAGAATTCACCAGGGAAGCCATCTGGTCCTGGACTTTTATTTTTTGGGAGGTTTTTGATTGCTATTTCGATCTCCTTACTGGTGATTGGTCTATTAAAATTTTCTACTTCTTCTTGGTCCAGTTTTGGAAGCTCATATGTTTCTAAGAATTTATCCATTTCTTCTAGATTATCCATTATTGTTGGCATATAGCTTTTCATAGTATTCTCTTATTATCTTTTGTATTTCTGAGGTGTCCGTTGTAATCTCTCCTCTTTCATTTCTGATTTTATTTATTTGAGCCTTCTCTCTTTTTTTTCTTGGTGAGTCTAGCTAAGGGTTTGTCAATTTTGTTTGTCTTTTCAAAGAACCAGCTCTTGGTTTCATTAATTTTTTCTATTGCTTTTTAGTCTCTATATTGTTTATTTCTGCTCTGATTTTTATTATTTCCTTCCTTCTGCTGATTTTGGGCTTTGTTTGTTATTCTTTTTCCAGTACCTTTAGGTTCACTTTTAGATTGTCTATTTGGGATTTTTCTTCTTTGTTGAGGTAGGCGTGAATTGCTATAAACTTCCCTTGTAGAACCACTTTTGCTGTATCCCAAAGATTTTGGCATGTCGTGTTTTCATTTTCATTTGTCTCCAGGAATTTTTTGATGTCTTCTTTGATTTCTTCATTGACCCAATCGTTGTTCAGTAGCATTTTGTTTAATCTCCACATTTTTGTGGCTTTTCTGGTTTTCTTCCTGTAGTTGATTTCCAGTTTCATACCTTTGTGGTCAGAAAAGATGCATGGTGTTATTTCAATCTTCTTAAATTTATTGAGACTTGTTTTGTGGCCTAATATGTGATCAATCCTGGAGAATAGTCCATGGGTATTTGAAAAGAATGTGTATTCTGTGGTTTTTGGATGGAATGTTCTGTATATATCTACTAAGTCCATGTGGTCTAATGTGTCCTTTAAGGTGAGTGTTTCCTTATTGATCTTCTGTTTGGATGATCTATCCATTGGTGTAGGTGGAGTGTTAAAGTCCCCTACTATTATTGCGTTACTGTCCATTTCTCCTTTTATGTCTGTTAATAATTGCTTTATATATTTAGGTGGTCTTATATTGGGCGCATAGATATTTACAAGTGTTATATTTTCTTCTTGAATTGTTCCCTTTATCATTATGTAGTGCCCACCTTTGTCTCTTATGACAGTTTTTGTTTTAAAGTCTATTTTGTCTGATATAAGTATTGCTACCCCCGCTTTGTTTTCTTTGCCATTGACATGGAATATCTTTTTCCATCCTTTCACTTTCAGTTTGTGAGTGTCTGTAGGTCTGAAGTGTGTCTCTTGCATGCAGCATATACATGGGTCTTGTTTTTTTAATCCAATTGGCCACCCTATGGCATTTTATTGGAGCATTTAGTCCATTGACATTTAAAGTAGCTATTGATAAATATGTATTTATTGCCATTTTGTCACTTTTTTTTTTTCTGGGTGTTTTAGTAGTTCTTCTCTGTTCCTTTCTTTCTGTCTTGCTCTCTTCCCTTGTGGTTTGGTGGCTATCTTTAGTAATATGTTTGATTTCTTTTGTCTTACTTTTTTCTTGCTTGTTATAGGTTTCTGATTTGTGATTACCATGAGGATACTATTTAATATACTATGCATATAACAGTCTATATTAAGTAGATAGACTCTTTAGCTTGACCTCTTTATAAAAGCTCTACTTTTTCACTCCCCTCCTCCCACATTATTTGATTTTCAAATCATATATAGTCTCTTGTTTAGTGTGTGTCTATCCATTACCCTCTTATCATTGAAATAGGTGATTTTAGTACATTTGTCTTTTAACCTTCATATTATCTTCACAGGTAGTTGTTCTGGTGCCTTTACTATATTTTTACAGTACAAGTGATTTTATTGCCTGGTTTTTTGTTGTTGTTTTGTTTTTTTGATAATTTTTTTTTATCTCTATTTGTGGTCATTGCTTTCCCACTTAAGTCCCTTCAGCATTTCTTGCAGAACTGGTTTCTTGGTGATAAACTCCTTTAATTTTTGCTTGTCTGGGAAGCTCTTTATCTCTCCTTCCATTCTGAATGACAACCTTGATGGATAGAGTATTCTTGGCTCTAGGTTTTTTCCTTTTAGCACTTTAAATATGTCATGCCATTCTCTTCTCACCTATAGGGTCTCTGCTGAGAAGTCTGCTGATAGCCTGATGGGCTTCCTTTTATATGTCACTTGTGGCCTGTCTCTTGCTGCTTTTAGGATTTTGTCTTTGTTTTTAATTTTGGACATTTTGATTATAATATGTCTTGGGTGGGCCTCTTTGGGCTTATCTTGTTTGGAGCTCTCTGTGCTTCCTGAACTTGGATGTCTGTTTCCTTCCTCAGGTTAGGAAAATTTTCCTCTATTATTTTGACAAATAAATTTTCTGCCCCTTTGTCTCTCTCTTCTCCTTCTTGGACCCCTATAATCTGAATGTTAGCATGCTTGATATTGTCCCAGAGTTCCCTTACACTGTTCTCATTCTGTCTAATTTTTTTCTCTTTTGTGTTCTGCTTGGGTGATCTCCTCTAGTCTTTCGTCTAGCTCGCTGATCTGTTCTTCTGCTTCCTCTACTCTGCTATTGAGTCCCTCTAGTGAATTTCTCATTTCGAGTATAGTATTCTTCATTTCTGATTTTTTTTTAGTATCTTCCAGTTCTTTGCTGATGTGCTCACTGTGTTCATCCATTCTTCTCCGCATATCTGTGAGCATCCTCATGATATTTTGTTTGAACTCTTTGTCGAGTAGGTCGCTAGTTTCTGTTTCACTTAGTCCTTTTTCTGGGGTTTTCTACTGTTCCCTTGCTTGGAAAGTATTCCTTTGCCTCCTCATTATGCCTCTTTCTCTGTGCTATTTTCTTTGTACTAGGTGAGTCCACTATGTCTCCTGATCTTGGAGAAGTGGCCTTATGTATGAGATGCCTTATGAGGCCCAGCAGTGTGCTTCCCTCTCGTCACCAGTCCATAAGAACCAGGAGTGACCCCTTTGTGAACTACTTGTGTCCTTCTGCTGTGGCAGGGTTGCTCCCGCTGCAGGGACCCAGGGAGTCTAGTTTTTCCTTCTCTGGCCAGCTGCTTGCAAATCCGGTTTGGGGAGCCTCAGCACTGTTGGCTACAAAGTCTATCAGCACACTCCTATTGCAGTTTTCCTCTTAAGTGGGTTGGTACCCAGTGTAGCTGGTTGCTAGGCTCAGGGGCTTACAGTTGTGATAGGCCTCAGGCCAACAACGCTGTTGTCAGCTCTCTTAGGAGTGTAGCTGAGTGCGGCTGGCCCTTGGCATGGGGGCACTCAATTGTTTCAGGCTTTGGAAGGTGGGGCTGATCCTTTTTATGGCTATTTGTGAAGCACAGGTCTTCTGCCACTGATAAGCCTCACCCCCGACAGGACCACATACACTGTCAACACAGTCCTGGTCCATGCACATTTCTCAACCCCCTGGAGCATACCCCGATACCACACTGCAGAGGCCCCCACCTCTCCACCAATACCCCCCACAGTTCACCTTGTTCTCACATAGGCCCTGCCCCACAGAGGCAGACACCCTTGCCTGCCTGTAGAGGATCAAGGCACCCAGTCAACGCAGGCTGAAAAGTAGCCTGAGGCTTGCTGTTAGGTGGGGCCAGTCCCTAGGGCGGGTTGCCTGCCCTGGCTGAACTGGATTCAATCTGAACTGGATTCAATCTGTGCTCTAGTGAGTGTGGCAGACCCCTGGGCTAACAGGCCAAAAGATGAACCTCAATGACCCCCACCCGGTCCATATCAGCACGCCTGGACCAGCTCAGAACAATGGCCCCCACCAACGTCTCAGTCTCTGGAGAGGTCCCTCCTCTCACCAAGATGCCCCCAGAGCCCACCAGGTGAGTCTCGTTTCACCAAAGGGCTGTCAGCCTTCTCTCTGTTGATTTTAGGTTGCTGCAATGAATGAGTTTGTGTGTTGGCCCTTTAAGACCCGGGTCTTTTCGGCATTTGGCCGATAGCTTTTCTGGGGTATCCTTGCTGCAGTTAATAGCCAGCAAAGCCAGACAGTAAGACCCCCGTCTCAGCTGGGCTGAATTGAATTGATTTTTGTGTAAGGTATAAGATAGTGATCCAGTTTCATTCTTTTGTATGTGGCTATCTAGTTTTCCCAACCCCTTTTATTGAAAAGACTATATTGTTTTCTTATGATTATTTCTTGTAATAGAATTGTTGATTCAAAGGCATGAATCCATTCTTAGCATTTATTGTATGAGCCAAATTGCTTTTCAAGAGACCTATATTAAATTACAATGCTATTAGCAAGATATAAAGATACTATTATCATCATGACCTAATCTCCGATGACATATTAAAAACAATAATTTAATAGGAAAAAAAATTCCATCTCATGATTTAAACTTGCATTTCTTTAAATTGCTAGTGATGTTAAATCATTAACATGTCTTTATATGACTCTTTTGTAGCTATACTGTCTCTCTTTAAAATTTTCTTGACACATATGTTGATGTTTTTATTAGTACTTTTCATTTTATTTATTTTAAAGCCATATTAAAATGTTATGTAATCAATTATATTCTTACTTTTACGGTTTCTTCTATTGGTCCAAAGCTTAAAAGTTCTTCCCACTCTAGAACTTTTGAAGACTGTATGATGAGAGGTAGAAAGGTCAAGAAGGGAAAAGAGGAATGGCTAAAAGAGTCTGATTGATGCCTCATGGTCTACTCCAGAGGTGACACACACTGCCTCAACTGGCTCTTGGCTAATTGGAGGTAGTAGCAAGACCTGGGAGCAGTGGCTCAGCTTTTAACAGGAACATCAGCTCCATAAGAAAGACCGTCAAATTAGAGATATCCGGTTTTGGAGCAGTGCCTGATGAGCAGGAACAGGAAGTACTTATGGCTAATAATAATTTCCGTCCAAAATGAGGTGGGATTTTCATCTTTGCCAATGGTAATTTTGTTCAATGTGATTTAAATTGTGTTTGCAAAAGGATGTTTTCCTAATTTCTAGCAGAATAATTGAGCTTTGCATTAGATGTGCAGGTGTTACTGCCACATTTCTTTCTTATTCCTCTCTGAAAAAAAACCTCTCCAATTTTCATTGCCTTATTCTTTCTGTAGGGTCCAGATAATATATCCATATGTCACTACTGCTCATTTTCTGAGGTTACTTTTTAAAGATAAGATCTTGGTTCATTTTTATATAGATTCCTATTTTTAAAGGATGCTCAAATAACAAATACATTGGAAACAGTGAAACATCAAAATATGAGAAAATTACACATTAGAAATGCTTGCCTACAAAAGGCCCATATTTCTGGATAGGGAGAGTGCAGGGTATTGCCCCTGTGGGAAAAATGTACTTATTTATTAAATCAGAACACCTTTTAAAAGACTCAGATCATAGTTATTTTTGAAGAAGTCTTGGTTTTCCTCCCCACTTCCTCCTATGCCACCTTTTGTGATATGACTCAAAGCTAGCAAGGAGATGGACACACGAGCATAACTCCGACATGGCTGAGATAACAACCCACGCTGGAGTCACATACAAGAGGGGAGGAGGCAGGCTTTTGGCAGGAGAGAGTTAAAAGCTTACAAAAGGGTTTAGGGCCCACAGAGGAAGGGAAGGAAGAAAGAGTTCCTGGGGAATGTTCTCTGCCCATTGCAAAGGGGTAGCTCATCATGCTGCAGAAGGTCTGACAGCTAAGGGCAGGGGCCTGGAAAGAACTTAGAGAATGAGTCAACTAGGTAAGAAAAGCTCGCCTCAAATCTCTTACGCCCTTCAGACTCTGTCTGGGTTGGAATAAAATGCTTGAAATTGAAATAAAGAACCTATTGAATATCGCCTGGTTGTCCCAGAATGGACTGGATTGGATAATAGAGAATTTGTGGTGGACTGCACCACAGAGATATATATATATATATATATATATATATGACAAAGTGCTGGGTTACATTTTGTAGCAATTCCTTGATCATCCTAATCCAATGATTCCTTCCTCCTCTGAGCTCCTAAAACACATACTTTTTGTCACTATTACCATATGACAACTCCTATGCAGTTAACTTGATTGTTCTTTATTACATTGTTGTTGGTTACTGTTTAAGTTTTCATAATAGGTATTATAATCTAGAAAATACTTATGCTTTTAGAACAGGACGGACAGACCTGTGACATAGGGTGGGTAATTTACCTTCTCTGAACATCAATGGGGGTAATGTCAGGCGCCTCTCAGAGAGGTGGTGAGGTTTCAGTGGAATAGCCTATGAGGAGTTCTTATTATCTATGCGCCTGACACACAGTAGGTCCTTCAGACATTCATTGCGTTTATATCCCTCTTTCCCCTCATCATTATGACTTTTCTCCCCAGCTGGCCTGGAAGCTCAGTGATTGCAAGGAGCCTATTTTCCACGTCATGGTATATTCTATAGCACTTTAGCAGAAAACCTTGCAGAGTTGAGGTGGTTAATAGTTACTTAGTAATTTAGTTTGAGAATATGATGGAATAGTGAAGGATGAAAATAAGAAGCCTCAATTGCTTACACATTTTACAAGATTTGTTTTAAAAACTTTTTTCTTGGAGGTAATTTTCTACAATTATTAAACTTTCACATGATGACTGAAGAGTAAAATGGTATTAATATTGTTTGTATCTGAAGAATTACACAATCACATATCAGGAACATAGGTTCCTGTAAGATTTACTCAGAGAAAATATTAGAGTAATCAAAGGAATACAGATGAATATTTATTTTTTAAGAAGGAAATCCTACCATCTGTGACAACATGGATGAACGCAGAGGACATCATGGTAAGTAAAATAAACCAGTGACAAAAGGACAAATATTGCATAATTTCAATATTCCACTTATATGAGGCATCTAAAATTGTCCAACTCATAGAAACAGAATAGGATGGTAGTTGCGAGGGGCTGGGGGGAGGGGGAAATGGGGAGTTGCTGTTCACTGAGCATAAGGTTTCAGCTGTGCCGGATGAATAAATTTTAGAGATCTGCTCTACAACACTGTGTCTATAGAATTTACAAATTTGTTAGGCGGGTAGATCTCATGTTAAGTGCTTTTACCCCAAAAAAAGAAGATTTTGTTTTTCTCTCCCCAAAGCCCCAGTCATAGTTGTACATCCTAGCTGTAAGTCATTCTAGTTCTTCAACACGGGATGCTGCCACAGCATGGACTGATGAGCAGTGTGTAGGTCTTTGCCCAGGATCCAATCCAGTGAACCCTGGGCCACCGAAGCACAGCATGTAAATTTAACCACTCAACCACAGGGCCGGCCCCAAGAATATTTGTTTTTTAGATTGATTTTGCCTTATTTGACATCTCATAGCAAAATTATAAGCACATTTCTTACTCATTAATCTAGCATTTGCAAGAGTTTAGGGGATATCCACAAGAATAGGCAAAAGACACCTTGAATTAATAATAATTATCTTAAGGGCTGCCATTCCTTGAAATCAACTTTATGCCAGGTACTCATTTAATCTCACGACAATGCTAGACAGGCAAGTTTACTTGTATGTTCTAACAGGACCCTAAACTCAACATTTCCAAAATAAAACCCATTTTCCCGGTGTGCTCACCACTGTCAGTCTCTGCCACGAGCAGATAAGGCAGCCAAGACCCCCACAAAGCCTCTGTCACTTGTGAAGTTCCCACTAGCTTGTTACTGGGGGGTGAAAATATATTTTCCACTAAGGAACATACAAAATGAGCTGTCTCTGGAGTTCCACAGTTTACCTGAGACAGGTTTAGGTGAAAAAAAAAAAAATGTTTTGAGTCCTGTATTGAAAGTGAATACTAGATTAAATTGCAAAAGAATGTAAACTGAGAAAAGAATGATTAACACACCAATGTAAGATTATGGTATTCCTCACACCCACCTTCCTGCCAAGAACAAAAAATCTAAATTCCCCAGCCCCCCCAAAAATATCTTCCATTGTGAGAGAAGCATTTGCAAAACTTATCAAGATGTGGAAATAAATCATTAGCCCACTCTGACGTCTACGGTAGTTTTTGAAGAGATAACACAGCAGCAAGAAGGTTACGGCTGGGCGGGTTTTCAGCGCACAGCCCCATTATGATGGCAGGTGCTAGTGAAATGCTGCCACAGGGACCTGGAACTGTGACTTGAAGGAGAGATATGAAAAGACAGGTGACTTGAAATTCCTAAAGGGAAGAAAGGCATGGAAAGCCCTATTTGGTCAGAAATAATGGAAAGAAGAGAAGAAGAGGCTCCTGTAGACGGACAGAAGACAAAAAAACACCCTCACTGAATGGGAAAGCTTCAGCAACTTCTCCACTTTGTCATCTTTCGAAAGGAAAAAAATCAGAAAACCACAAGACAAAGCATACAGTATTGTGACCATTTTTGCTTGCGATTTTCACCTGGATTTTGGGATGCAGATTTTACTGATGAAAAAAAATCACCTCAAAAAGTAATTCCACTGAGACATCATTTATGCTTCTCAGCTAATTTGGTATACATATGCACATTATTTAGGTCATTTTTGACTCATTACAGGCACTATGCTCCATGGTACACAGAACTGAAAAGGTACAATGTTAAAAATTAACTTTGCAATGTTATTATATAATGGGAGATGTTTAATTGGGCACGATCTCAGAGAATGCCAGTTCTGGTACCACTTAACATACAAACAAAAAGAGGAGCGTGCGCTTCTATAGTCCTTTGCTTCTGTTAAAGACATAATACTCATTCTCTTCCCTATTTATGAATTTTCTTACCTTCTGTTATGGGTTGAACTTGTGTCCCCTCAAAATTCATATGTCGAAGTCGTATCCCCCTAGTACCTCGGAATATGGCTGTATTTGGAGATAGAACCTTTAAATAGGTTATCGAGTTTAAAATGAGGTCACTAGGTGGGCCCTAATCCACTATGACTGGTGTCCTTATCAGGAGAGGAGATTCAGACACAACGACCACATAAAGACTTCCATCTGCAAGCTAAGAAGAGAGGCCTCAGGAGAACCTGACACTTTGATTTTGGACGTCTAGGCTCCAGAACTGCAAGAAAATAAATTCCTGTTGTTTTAGCCCCCCAGTCCGTGGTACTTGTTCTGACAGCCCCAGCAGACTAACACACCTCCTAAGTGGAGGTAATCTTCACTAGTCCCCGCTCCGATCAGGGTGCTTTCTTCTCAACATTCTCTCAGAGATCTTGTAACTTCAATTACCCCAAGTCTCACCTCCGATAGATTATTCAAATAGATATCCCAAGGCCCCACTTAGCTACTGAGTGCAGTTTCACGTATTTTAGATGCCTTCGAGACTGTTTCACATGTTTGTCACTAGAATGAGCTTAGCAAGCACTCTAAAGTCAATATGTCTAACATCACTTCTCCTCCCATGAGACAGGTTAGTCACATCACTGTCATCTGGTCACCCAGGCTTCAGACTCTAATGCCATCTCGAACTTGTTCTCTTGAGACTTTTCACAGTGTAGTAGTCATCACCTCTCTGCTCTTACTTCATTTTCCTTTCTTTGGCATTCTATCTGCCTCAACTTTGGGAAGTCCTATCATACCTAGGCTGTCTACAGTCAACGTCTAACCAGATTCCTGCTTCCAGTCTTACTGTGTAGCCAGGCATGTTGCACTCAGTCCAGAATAATCTTCTGGCTACTAATCCATTTCAGTCTTTGGGACATGAATTCTCCTGCCCAAAGAATTTAGTCAGACCTGAAGGCCCTGTAGCATTTGATTCCTGACTACTGTTGTCGTCCATTATTCCCCAGTGTGTCCTCCATTCTAATCAAATGGGTTTATTTACTGATTCTGAGCATGCCTGTGTTCAGTCAGTGAGGAATGACTGTCTCCTATTTCTGCCTCACTGTTTTTGCTCAAGTCATTTTCCCTTCTCAGAAATCCCTTCCATTTATCGAATCTTACCCATTCTTCAAAGGCAATTTTAGATCTAATTCCTGTGCAAGCCCTTATTCAAAGACGCCAGCCGGATGATCTGCTTGCTTGAGCTTCCGTAACATATCCTGTTTCTCTTTCTATCTTGATTAGCAAGTACTTCTGAGCCAAATGTGATGTTCCATCCCAATAGCCATCTCTTATTTCAGGCTATAGTCACACTTCTCTTCTCTTCTTAATGTGATTTATGATATTTCTTTTAGTTCCCTTTTAACTCTCTTAGGAATATATGCTTTTCTAACAGGAGGCCTCAAATGCACAAGGCCTGCCTCATAATAAGCTCTCAATAAATATAAACTATTAATTATAAGCTATTGGTAATTATATATTATGTAACATTATATAATGTAACATTAATTTAGATTTATATATTAATATAATTAATATACATTACATAATTGTATATAACATATGATAATTATATATAACTAATATATTTATATAATTAATTATAATAAGTTAATAAAAAGTTCTGCCATTTGTAGCCCATGGCACTCAAATGTTGTCATTTAAAAGAAATCACTTTTCATTATTAGCTATATTTTTGGGGTATATGATATAACCTTCCTATCAGACTTTACTGTTTAAAGGCTGGGGCCTTTGTCTTACGCTTTTTTTTACTGAGAACAAAGCTTGGCATAAAATTAGTAATCTGCAAATGTTTTCTGCTAAATGAAAATGAATGTAGTACTTCTTAAGCAGACTCACATATGTTTTCATATAAATTGATAAACCTAAAGGAAGGGCTTACTGTTCAGTAGTACTTTTATCATAAATGCAGAAACATCTGCTTTTGGATTTTAGGGAGACTTTTCTTTCTTTACATTTTTGCAGGCTTGAAAAATAGTTGTGCTCCATAAATATCCCAGCATGAGTCATTTGCTTAACCAGGCATCTGCTTACTCATTAGCCAAATGCTCTTCATTTTAAGTCATACACTTAAATGAATTTTCTCCCGTGCCTCTCTCCTTCCCCCAGGAGCCAGAAAAGTGACGCACAGGTATTTTTCTGGAATATTAAAGAGGTAGAGATTTGCCTTTGACATGGCGGGGGGGGGGGTCTAAACTTCACGAAGTCGTAGGAAGCCACCCTAGCTCAAATTATTAAGTTGTTTGTATACGCTTTGATTGTCCCACTAACACACATGATGCTTCATCTCCCATTCCCATCTCTCCCCATACACCTCTGGAACATCCTCTTCCCATTCAAAGTCTTCCTTCTTTTATTTTCTCCTGTCACCATCACCTGCTTAATATGTAGGTTTGTAGTCTGTGTCAAGAACCACTCGCAGAAACCATTTATTTCAATAAGTACAAGGGAATGACAAGTATTTTTGTAAATCCTTTCGTAAAGATGGAGCTACAGATCAACTCCTATAGTTAGACCGCTTACAGCTATCACTTTGGATTCTTCAACTTATTTTAAATGATCAATACAAAGCAGTCATTTACAATTTCTATCCCAGACAACCACTATTCTACTGTCTGCAATGACCTGGGTGTAAGAATTTTATTTTAACTTAACAATACTCCTTTACTACAAATAAATTCATTTATGGCAACGGATATTTGATTCACATTATTCTTTCCCATCTAAGAGAGGTGACTCATACTATTACCTTCTCTAAAAATGGTGAACATCATCAGTGGTTCCTTCTTATGGAAGGCGATAAATGCCTAAATGTTTTGGAAGAAGCCAAAGAAGAACAGAACTTTAATTTCTAGAAAGACCAAATGAGAGGAACTAGGTACCGTTCTCCAGAGTTTCCATTTATAGTATGGCTATTCTCAACAGGGTTCCAATCTGATGTGGATTTTTTCCAGCCTGCAGAGGACATCTCAAACACCCAGAGCTGACACTTAGTTGGTATGCGTTCAGAATGACTGCACGTGGTTGAAGTCAACAGTTGCTAAAATCACTTTTATGCTATTGTCCTGAGCCCCCTGGCTCCCCAGCCCTTCCACTGTAACATCCTGCCTCCCACAAAAATGCTCTATAATTTAGCAACTAACTAATTAATGCCTGACACCAGAGGGATCAACGGCACCAGGCTCTGGCTACACAGAGATATTCCGAATGGTTACTGGTTAAATATTTTGTATATTGCCCTGAAAGAGCATTTGTTTCCAGGTAGATTAGATACTACTGATTTTCTGGAAAGCAATCTGAACGTGCTAGCTTTCAGAATGAGGGCATTTCCCTCCCTAGGGTTTATTTTCTTCATCTGTGAAATGGTGTGGTGTCTTGGCTTAGTTTTCAGACTGGGTTCTAGAGTTCCTTCAAGGGGAGACTGCTGATGATGGGACTCTGGGCCCCATTTCAAGCAGAGAGGTCCCTCTTTATCTGGCCTACTCATTGGGATCCACTCTACCTTTTTTGTTTGCAGAAAGGATTTTTGAAAAATGGATTTTGCTGCAAAAAAAGAAAAAAAAGGTTGAAAACAGCTGACTTAAAGGAACACTAATCTTTCATCCTATTTTAAAATTCTAAAATTCAATTATTACCATAATTATAAAAAAATTACATCTCTATAATAATAGCTAGTACGTATACTGGGCCTACTCTGTGCCAGGCATTGCTCCAAGTGCTTTCATATTTAAACTCAATCTACAAAACAACACCATGAGCTAGTTTTGTAATTATTATTATACCTATTAAACTTTAAAAAGAGTATGTTCAGATATATTTATTTGTACTCTATAATTTCCTTAGATACATTTGAGTTCATAATTTATTCAAAGGCAATAATCCTACAATGACTATTTAATGAAATATAAATTATGATATTGTCTTTCTTATGTACTATAATTACAGATTTCTAGACATATTTTTAAGAGCATTTTTGTCTTTAACTCTTGGATTTCATTAGACTAACAGAGTAGCAACTGTGCACGTACTTTCTCTGTGGCTTGTACGGTTTGTTTCTTCATTCTCAATCGAGATCTGGAAATGGGTTTTTAATGACAGTCTGTGGACATGAGTCCAGGTAGCTCTAAACATGCTTGGAAATTTCCTCAGCACCAGTTATTGACTCTCGGTTCTTTTTTTTTTTTTGAGGAAGATTAGCCCTGAGCTAACATCCACTGCCAAGCCTCC
Organism: Equus quagga; assembly: GCF_021613505.1. Taxonomy (NCBI): domain Eukaryota; kingdom Metazoa; phylum Chordata; class Mammalia; order Perissodactyla; family Equidae; genus Equus; species Equus quagga. The sequence continues at coordinate 49,880,288 of NC_060275.1, read as the reverse complement.
TCTTTTTTGCTGAGGAAGACTGGCCCTGAGCTAACATCCGTGCCCATCTTCCTCTACTTTATATGTGGGACGCCTACCACAGCATGGCTTGCCAAGCGGTGCCATGTCCGCACTTGGGATCCTGGCTGGCGAACCCAGGCCACCAAAGTGGAATGTGTGCACTTAACCGCTGCGCCACCAGGCGGCCCCCTGACTCTCAGTTCTTAACTGGGATAAACAACTGGAAGGAAATCTGAGCATGAAATTCCTCATTGAGATCCTTTCCACAGGAGTTTACGGAAGAGACCACGGAGCCCCTGCTGCCTCACCCGCCCTCCACTGTCGTGCTTCTTTGGTCCTTGGGTGCTCAGTAACTTCTCTACTTCTCTCTCCCACAGCTCTGTCAAAATACACTTCTGGAGGGGAGGGAGCGAGTCTGGCTGTCTTCCCTTGATCAGCGCCGCCCGGGTCCATGCTGGTGGTTGACATTGTCTTTTCTGGGTCCAGGAGGGGTGAGGAATGGAAACTGAAGCTGTATAGGACGAGGACGAGAAGGTGTTTTAATAAAGTGGCAGGGCACAGGGGAGAGAAACTACACTGATTCCTGCAGCCACTGTGGGCAGGAACGGAGCCGATGCACCCCCAGGCGTCGTTGGAAGAGAAGGAAGATGGACTGTGCTGTCCACTGGAGGTCTCTGCAGAGGGGCTGTACGACAGCTCGCCTGGATGGTAAAGGGGTTCAAACAGGACGCATGGAGGGACCAGATGAGCTTTATGCAGCCTCAACTACCCATCCAGACTCCAACCATTCTGTCCTACTGATCCCAAAAGTATACTTTGACTTATAGTCCTAATTTTAGGTTAAAAACCTCATTTCCTGAATCTCTAAAGCAGCAGTCCATTCTGAGATTTTATACCCGACATCTTACTCAGGCTTTCTCAATATTCAAATGACCAGAATTAAATCGGATTCTTATCCATTTGTATTTGTAGATCTGCCTCCATCTTTGTGGCGTTGGGGTAGAGTTGAAAAGAAGTAAGAGACATTGTTGCTTTATGTCAGGAGTCAAAGTCTTAAGCTGGGAGGAAGCTCTGTCAGGGAAGGTCCAGCATTGGCCAGTGGGAGTGTGGGAATCGGGGGCGTCAGGGACTGTGACATCACACCACAGAGGCAGCAGGCGCCCTGGCCACCCCTGAAGTCAGTGTGCCTGGAAGACCCGGACCTTTGTGGGGTCTCCTCTGGGGACCTACAGCCTGAGCAGCCTGGAGAAGCAGGGAGATATTTTCTGGATGGCACTGCCCTTGTCCCCAGAGCTATGTGGGATTTGGGCTGAGACAGCTAAAAATACACAATGCACATTCCTGTATTAGCATGTTAATATGGCGCTTACTCTCCAGATTAGGCCTCTAATGTCTCGTCCTACCCTTCTCCCCACAAAAAGAAAACTTTATTACATGCAGAATTTTTCAGTGTAGTTGTTGGTTATCTCATTATAACTAACCACTTTAACTTCTTTTTATTCTGTCCTGCCTCGACATACTTTCTAGAAAAGATGCCTTCCTTTGCGATATTTCCAAAAATGACAAGTTGACAAAAAACTAGAGACTGGGCTTGCACCCCACAGAGTCCACCTTTCCCCTGATGGCTAAGCCAGTCATGTTGTTCCACAGCAAACGTAATAAATCTGGCTTAACAAAACAGTGCGTGCAGAAAAACCCCTTTACTCTTTGCAATTTCTTTCTATATGCCTAAAAGATGTTCACTAAGAAGGTACATCCTTAGATTTGTTTCCCCTATTTTAATGATTTAAAGCATCTTTTTTTTTTTTTTTAAAGATTTTATTTTTTCCTTTTTCTCCCCAAAGCCGCCCCGGTACATAGTTGTATATTCTTCGCTGTGGGTCCCTCCAGTTGTGGCATGTGGGACGCCGCCTCAGCGTGGCTTGATGAGCAGTGTCATGTCCGCGCCCAGGATTCGAACCAACGAAACACTGGGCCGCCTGCAGCGGAGTGCGCGAACCCAACCACTCGGCCACGGGGCCAGCCCCAATTTAAAGCATCTTTTGAAAAGATTTCTTTGCTGGAACATCCTTGGCCAAGCAACTCTTTAGCAAAGTAGGCAAGTCTGGTGGCCCTACTTGCTCCTTTGAACTGAGGTTATAGATATTTTTTTAAGGTACAGATCTGTTAGCTTTTCTCTTCATTTTTTCCAAAAATAATGCATATAAAAAACTACCTATTTAAATTAGGTCTCATTGTTAGTCACTTGTACAACCTGTACAAATCAACTGAATATAAATATTGGCGCTGATAAATGCACAAACATTTAAAAATAATTAAAATTTCTTTGTAATAACTATCAAGATTATTTAGCTAACAGTGGTCCCTGGAAGATCTTTAAGACCTATTTATAAAAGATGTGAGAAGATGTACCCTGGTAATCACCAGAGAATCCAGCAATATTAAATTTGCCTCAATGCAGGTAGCAGAATCCAGTTTTTAATTTTGCTCAGGACAGTTAGAGGATAATTAGTCAGTTTTGTGATGCGGTTGCATATAGGAAGACTACAGAAGATCACAAAATAGCCACATCCCCGGCAGAAATGTACAAACCCATCCCATTTGTCTGCATTTCTGCCAAGGATTATCTTCAGAAGCAAGCAGACAAACAGCAAAGCCGACTGTGCAAAGCCCACCCATGCAGGACCCACTCAGTGCACCAGCCATGCAAGTGGGAAGATAGGAATCAACAGTGCAGGGGACAGAAAATGGAAAGGAGTTTGGAAACAAAATAAGACAAGGTTTCCTTTGAATAATGTAGAGGACACTTAGAAAATAGAAAAATAACAGAATGAATTTTATCCACTGCTAAATTTCAGAGCAGAGCATGATTTTTGGAAGAAAGTCATTGGCTTTAATCAATTGCTTTCTTACAGAACTTTGTCCATACACATGTGACAAAATCATCAGTCATTTAATGATAGCGTAATTAGAATGAAACCATCGAGATCTACTTTTCTTTCATCCTTTCAGGAAAAATCAGGAGGGGAGAGGTATGGAGGGGTGAGGATGGGACACAATGACAGCAATATTTTATGAAAGTGACAACATGTGTTGCATTTGATTTTTTTGTTTTTTCTGCCACAGTTTCAAGTGGATCATAAGAAGAAAAGAAAAATCTGTAAATTAGCCAAACAAGAAGGTGAGATTCCAATGGTTCAGGTGGGGATGATTATTTTAGTTAGGGCTGTAATGGCACCTCCTTTGAGATAAAGGAGACAGCGAATCCAGTCTCTCTTCTTGCCGGATCACTGACTGAGCTCTCCAAACTCGAGAAGCAGTGGTTCCACTGAATCCACTTGAAAGCCTGTCATGTCACGATGTTGAGAAGAAAAAGTTCTAGAATTTTATGTCACAGAAAGTGCTTCCTTTTGAATCACACAAAAGACAAGATATGTGAGACAGGGAATAAAAATCCCATCTAAAAGCCTGACATTTGTAAGGAAGTTTCCTTAAAATATTGTTTTCCCTTTGTTTTGGTAAGAATGCGGTGAGTGAAGTAAAAAGCTAAGGAGGGAACCACACAGACAACCTCCAACAAACAGTAAGACTATCTTCACTGCGTCAGTACATTCAGTGGCCCCGTTATTCTCCAGTTGCTGTAACCACCCCTCCCTCAGTTGTCCGCCCTTCCCTGTCTAGCTCTGGGTGGTCAAGCGAGGCACTAGCTGAAGGGCAGAGGCTGGGAGGACAGACAGTTCTGGTCTGTCTGCCCCACTTCCTCCCAGCGTTTGTGTTTCAGCAGTGGTTCCTCTAGGACGCAGCTCCTTTACAGATCCAGTTCTCGCAGGCTCACACGGTTCCCACAGGCTCGGGAAACACTATTCCTTGCCGTCTTCTGTCCCTTCACGCGTAGGGTGTGGAGTGACTGCTCCCCAACGTGCTTATTTCTGGGTAACTCAACCTCTCTGGTTGCTTTCTCTTACCCCTGCCCACTGCTCTGTAAACAGCCCCTTCTGAAATCCTCATTTCAACCTTTTGAAGTGAGGTCTCTTTCCCATGAGATTCTGACCGATATGGTGAAACTAAAAATACCTGAAACCTGATAGAAACCGTGGTGAGCTGCAATTTCAAGCTGCAAAAAGCTAGATTATTGTCACTATATGGAGGAGAGCAAACCATTTATTGTTTATAAACTCCCAAGACAAATAGGCTGTAGAAATTCCAGGTACAATTTCAAAGCCGAAAAGAGCTGAAGAAATGAATCAGAATCAACTAGGATTAATTATATTAATCATGCACTTTTATGACTACCTGAACCAACTGCTGCTAGACCGTACATTGCAAACGAAATAATGTGAACTCTCTAGAATGATTTGTTAAAATTTAAGCAGGTCAAACCTACAATTCGGAGCATAGCTCAAATACTACTTATAGATTTCAATATTCTAAAAGAGAAAAGAAAAGAATTGATGTGTTGCCCGAAGATTAGAAAATTCACTGCATATTAAAAAGGCATTGGCATTTAGCAGTCTGCTTGTTCCGGGTCTGACATGTAAATGTTCACCTTACTGTCATATATTTAGCGTCTATAGACTGTACCCGATACTCTTTGCAAAGTATACCATACAGTCTGTGCACCAAGAATTTTATAGCCTTAAAACAGACAAAATATAATTTTAGAAAATGTAAAAATGTTTTTATAACTTCTGATTTTTTAGTTTTGACCTTTCAGTTTTGGTCCTATTCTCTTCTGTAGATAATGAGTGACATTATGAGTTAATTACCACACTTGGTCTTAGCCAAATTGCCGGGAAGTGATAGGGTTAATTGCTTAACAGACTTTTGTTGACTTGGAATTCCACTAGATGAAATTTAACTGAGGATGTCACCAAAAGATTGTCACTAAGCTAAAGGGCTCAGGGTTTCTGCATAGAGTCTCTTCCAAAAGATTGTGATTTACCTGCATATGGTCCATATAACTTCAGAAAAGGAAGGTTAAACAAACAAATTCTTTTGTTGCCATTCGACCCCATTTGTTGCATTAGTGTTTGGTAGTTAGATTTGAGCCATCCTTTGAAATCCTCATGAGATCTTTGTGCTAACAGCACTGCCCCCTAGTGTTCTCTCGCTTTGGTGCAGCATGGGTAAAGGAAAAGAAAATTCCAAGATTTATTTTCAATATATATACTGTATTTATCAGTGTATTCCTATGTGGGTGTACAAGCTATCTTTCTATGGGTTAGCTAGACATTTTATCATGTTTACTTGTCCTGATAAAAGATTAAAGCAGGCTAACCTCGCATATTTTTTTTCATAAATGAGTAAAACTAGAAGTAAAAGTTTAGATATCATTAAATAATTTCTAATTTAATGAACTGAGAGACAAATTACCTAATATTTTTTGGTGCCTACTGTCTTAGGTATGTAAGAAATGTCATATTAAAATTGAAGTCTGAGTAAACTTAATTCAATACCTAACTTTTAAAGTTTCTGACATTTTATAATACATTTATTAATTTGATCTCTGGGGGAAAATAGTAAAGATGGAGAGGAGAACGGGGAAGATTTTAAAATTTTACATGTCTAATTTGGTTCATCTTATATTTTAATCAAGAAAATTAAAGTAAGTTCATTCTCATGAGATGTAGGAATGCTATTTGGAGCTTTAGGAATTGGTGAGTTTTAAACAGAGCCTTTCTAATAGTAGAGAAATAATAACTATGTATTTATGTATCTGGTAAAATTGAGATAATGAAGTTTTCAGATTATTTAAAAACTGAAAATTTCAGGAAGAATAAATTGTATATCAGTGTTTTCCATAGTATAGTTCACATACCACTGGTGATAGAATGAATTACTTTAAGTAATGCAAATATACACGTTTTTAATTGTTATGCACTTATTTTTATGAGCAACAGTGAAAATGTTACTGAGATGTCAAATATATGAGTTCACAGATATTAATATTTAGGACTATTTTATACATGAATTATAACGCTTGGACACATACATTTTTAGTAACTTTGACTCTCGCTAAAATGGATTAGAAATATGAATTGCAGTGTTTCAGAAAGCCTGGGTTTTGCTGTTTCCATTCTTCTGGTGTCATTTAACATGTTCCTCTGTTCAAGGTCTTTCCTCTAAGTTGCTTTTCTTTAAGCACAATTAGCGCAGAGCTGTCTAAATAGAAACATAATATTAGCTGTAAATATCATTTTAAATTTTATAATGACATTTAAAAAAAGAAAAAGATATAGTTGAAATTAGTGTTAATGATATGATTTTTATATCCATATATATCCAAATCTTATTTTAGCCTGTAGCCAATATTAAAAATTATCAAGATCATTTACATTGTTTTTTCATACTAAGTTTTTGCAATCCAGTGTGTATTTTACACTTACAGCACATCTCAAATTGGCCTACCCACATTTCAAATGCTCAATAGCCACCTGTGGCTAGTACTGAATAGCACAGACCTAGGGATGTCATCAGATTAAGGTTCAATTTTTGGCAAAAATAACCCCGGGGTGGTGTTGTACACCTGCATCCAGACACACATGTCTGGTGGCTTTTTTGTGATATCAACAGTCATTGATGACCATTGTCTAGATCGAATAATTTGTTAAAGGCAGTAAAATGGTGATATTGTCTCCTTTATTTTAAAATTCCTCCTTCATTTATTAGATGGAATACTTCTCTAAGAGGAAACATCTCCTTATCCACTACTTGGTTACTTGGAATAATTTGCATAGCGAAGGCTGGATAAATATTTGATCTCTTCTCTTTATTTGCTAGTACGTAAAATAATTTTGGTTTCCTTACATTTTCAGGATGGTCAATAGTATTTTATTTTCACAGTAACATTAGGAATTCATGAACTTTAACACATTTGATGTGTTTCCATCCAGTGCTGTTATTGTATTTATTATTGTTCAAATTTGCTCATCTTAGCTGCTGGAAGTCTCTTTAACTTGCTATTAGTGTTATGATATCACTAAAGCAGCCTTTCATATTCTGGGGTCATCTTGTAGATTTCCTGCCACAGACCTGTAATCAGCCATTTCTTCAAGGAGCCCTTGATGACTTTTAGTGGTAAACGGTGTGTAGAGACCATGATCACACTGGGCGGGATTGAGCACTGTTTCTAAGTCTTTTCAGAAGACAAAGCTGGGGATCATTTAGTTTAATAAAAGAATGTGCATCAGAAATAATGATATTTCCTATTCAAATTCAAGATTAGAGGATTTTTTTAACCATATGTTCTCTTCCCATGTCAAATATTCAGGATTTTAATGACCGGAGTATAATTACTCATTTGCTTTTTCTATAATACACACACACACAACAGTCTCAGAACAAATATTAAGACTGCCAGCAACAAAATGATTAAAAAACCAGTTTAAGCTTCTTTGCAGTTGTTTTTGTCCTTATGATAACAACCCACTTAGGACGAAAAGTCAAATCAACGTGTTTTAGAGTCACTAGGAATAGTCCTTTCAGTGCAGTTATGCCATCTACTGGACACACAGGCACAGTTGTCTCAATTTGTTTTGGATGTTTAGGGATTGCTTTATTTTAAACTTAATTTTGTTTTATAATTATGTAGAGTTTTATATGACTCTAAAGTCAAATTTACAAAACAAATCTAGTTTCTATCCCAATCTCTCTGTCCTACTTCCTTCCTCTATCTTTAGGTAAGTATTTTATTTTTGAAAGCTGTGCTTTATCATTTCATTAATATGTTAATATATACTTTTATATATAAAATTAATACATATATCTCATATATACTTTTTAGCCCTCTCCCTTTCATTAGATAAATGGTAGCATAATTTGCATACTTTTCTTCACCCGAAATAAGTATATATATTATTCCAAGTGGAGAAAAGTATATATACATATATATAAAATAACATATAATAATATATATATACACTATACATATTAACCTGGAGTATTGGATTTTGCTTTGTTAGGTAATCTGAAAATCTTTTTTAAAAAATAGGTGAATTAAGCCTTTTTACATTTATTAATAGGGTCTAAATGTTTGACATGTTAAAAGATGAACTGAGGCATATTAAAAATTTTAACACTTTATTTGAGCACAAATCAGTTCTAATTGGGCAGCAGCTGCAGGTGGTTAGGAGCGCTCCAATGATGGGAGCTCAGGGAGAGACTTTTACAGAGAAAAGGTGAAAGCGAAGAAAGGAAATTTCTGATTGGCTGTAGCTTAAAGCCTAGTTGGCTGTTTGTAATGGGTTGTCCTTAGGTTTCAATTTTGTAACTTTGAGACATTTCAGGCTTAGAATTTGGTTTGCTTACACAGACTGCCACAACATTAGAGCCACCTCAGTCTAATGGCCTCCTTGTTTAATTAAGTTAACAGACCTGTTTTGTTGTATTTATGTTACCTATATTTCCATACACACACACACACACACACACACACACACCCCTATATCTATATTGTATTTATATTCCTATTCTTTCACTGTGTGGTCTATACCAATGCTGGTCCATGAACTGTTTGTTACCAAGCCATGACATAGGTACAGAAAGTTAAAGAAAACATTTAGCAGCCTTTAGGCAATTTGTCATTTGCCAAATTTAGGCAATTTGCCAGAAAGTCCAAGCATGTGATTTTGTCTTTTACAAAAGTATCAGCCTGCCATTGACTGAAAAAGAAAACAAGGGGTCCTTCACTGCAGATAGTTTGAGAAGCACAGGTTTACGCCATTTGCTTGCTCACTCACTCTCTCTCTGTTTTGCATATCTTTTTTATTTAGGAAGGTTTGTGTTTCTTTGTTCTGATGCCTTTTTATTAATATCTTTAAATGACTTTATATTATACAACTTGTGATTTTATTAATATCTCTGTACACCTTTAATCGCCTTTTTACTTTCTCTTGCTATCCTAACAAATAAAATTGAAATTAATTATGATCCCTTCTTCACCCTGTCTCTCGTACCTCAAAATCTACTTTCAACTAATCTTTTACTCCTCAAATGATATCTTTGAGGCAATCAGAAAGCTTAATCTACTTCTCATATTCCCTCTCTAACCTATCTTTCATTTTTAGATGGCTCAATTAAGTGTAGATAAAGCAAATGGCAGTTATGTTTTATAACCTCTCCTTAAAATCTACAAGTACTATGAGTTATACAAATAAATATACATTTAATGTTCACTACCAGTTCTCCTGGTGACGTCTCTTCAATCATTTTGGAGGTCTGAAGATGGTTGTCCAGTAAATTCCCCAGGAAAGGCTCATAAGGAGAATACACCTGAGTTCTTATATGTGAGTAAAAAAATGTAACAAGTACATCTGAAGGTCAGTGTGGGGGGATATAAAATCCTTAGCTCACATTTGCTTTTCTTTTATTTCTTCAACATTACCCCATTGTCTTCTGGTATAAAGCACTGCTGTCACTAAGTCTGATGGCAATCTCACTTTCTTTCCTTTATAAGGGATATTGACCTTTGAATTGCATGCCCAGAGGAATTTTTTCCTTTTAAAGATCAATAGTTTTACTAGACCACTTTTAGGTGTAGGTCATTCGGGGTCGATTTTGTCACTTGTGTCCTTTCAATATGTAATACAAGTCGTTTTTTATTTAAGAAAAGTAGTTTAAATTATAATTGATAATATTTGTCCTCTTTTGTTACACTGATTCTCTCTTTTAGGGATTTTTATTATATGTACCATGGATCTTTTTTGTCTATTGTCTATGTCTTTTTCTTATAAATATCGTATATATATTTTATTTATTTCAAAAGCATTCATTCTTTCCTTTTCTATTTTTCTTAAGGCATTTTCTGCGGTGTTCATTCATCATTTTGTTTCTTCCTGTTTGGTCTCAAATTTTGAAATGAATTTTTCTTTAACCTCTAATATTTTCCTAAATTCTATTAACTCCCTTTCTAAGTCTTTGTTCTATCCAATTAGCTTCTTTTTGAGCTTTTCTACTTCTGGGTGATGCTGTTCTTTCAAAGCTTTTATCACTTGTTTCCAATTTTTTAGTTTGATTTAAAATATTAGATGGTAATTTTCTTGTTGTGTTTATGTGTCTTTCTGACAAGCTTTTAGTGTCTGCAAAGATATTACTGTGTTTCTCAGTCCATTTTTCTGTATGATAGCTTTGGCTTCAATTTGTTTTTTCTTTTCTAATGTTTAAGTGACATGAGTTTTCTTGCACAATTAGAAGGGACGGTGGGCCAGGATAACTTCCTAGCATCACCGAGCTCCCATGTGTATTGTTTTGGGTAAGTGTTTACAGATACATCCTTATTGTGTCTGACATCTGCTGGCTCTTCCCCCTCCCCGACTTTTATCTGGATCTTTTCTTTCCTTTATCGCCTTTGCCTCTCTTGTCTCTTTCCTGCTCGATTTGGATTCCATTTCCAGCGGTTTCTCCTCAATGTGGAGCCTTGTCTTGGAAGAGATGTCTGTTAAGGGCCTCTTTTAAGGGTCCACGGGGCCCAGACTGCTCCAGCACAATCTGACCTTACTATGGTTCTCTTGTGTTTCCCCACAAATTGGAACCAGCAAGACTCTACAGCCTCCTGGGGCCATCAGAAGCTGTTCTGTGCTCTTTCTGTTTCCTCTGCCATGTTTGTTGATCCCATGCAGGTCTTCAAATCACAGCAGTTTACACCAAACCAACCAGATTTAGGGGTTCACAGGGATGTGTTTTCCCACCGCTTTATTGTAGATGTTGTCTGCGGGGTGTGGGGGTTTGCTCTCGCTCTCTCAGTCGCTCTGTTTCTATTGGGTCATTCAGGGAGGTCGAAAATTTGTACCACCTTGCTGCCATTTTCCAGATCATTTGTAAACAAGCAAACTTTTAGTCTCGTTTGGTTTTACTTTGTTAATAAGCATCTATATGCCTATGTGTATGTGAAGAGTTTTTCTGGTGTACCATATTGTTGAATCATCCTGGTCATACTGATATTCATGCATGTTAATATTCGAATCTTCAATAGCAAGTATCTTCACAGTTCAGGGATCTACTGATGTCTTTTCACACTGCCAGGACTCTATCTAACTTCCCCTTCCTCAGTCTGTGAAGAATCTCTGAGCAGCTCATTCCTACTATATTCCCTACTATGTCCCGGATGCTGACACTGAGGACAATGGAACATGATTTGCCCTTCTGAAGCACCCCTGCAAGATCACCAGACTATGGGACAGTCATAAACATCTCTTCTTCCTTTCCTCCCTCAACAGGGTCTTAGCATTGATTCTTACTTGGAGTGGTGGAGGATGAGGCTTAGAGAAACATGGCCCCAAAGGGAAGACAGATAAATGAGGGGGGAATAGACTGGAAGGAAGCAGATTAATTAAAGCTTCCCAGAGGATTTTAATAGACCTCTAATAGCATAGTATTTGGACTCTCTGCGCTTGGAGGTGGAGAGGGAGAGGGTACCACAAGAATTGGCCCTGGGTCCACATCACCTGGGCAGCATTGGGCAGAGGAATGGAAAGAGAATGACTTAAGAGATGGGAGAAAAAAAAAAGGAAAAAAGATAGTGGCTCAAGGATCTAACTTGTTTGGGGGCCTATTTTCTTCTTTTTCTTCAGGCAGCTTAACATCGGAAGCAGATTTATCTTCGAGGCATTTAAAGTTATCCCCGCTTGATGTTCAGCTTAGAAACTCTTTCAACTCTAAACAGAAAACAAAATCTTTCATTTTACAGATAGAGATTGGCTCAAATAGGCATTGAATGGGAAAGTTTGAAAGAAGTGGCATTTTGTGTGAAAGTATTTCTATCAAAGACCAACTGATGATATAAAATCTATTGCTGTTTTAATAGAAGGAGAGAATACAGGAAAGCAGAGAGGTTGGAGAGAGCAATATCACTGATATGGAAAAAGTTCCCAAGAGGAGATGAGGGAGTAGCAAGCAGACGCTGGAAGGATCATTAGCTCTGCCAATTTCATAAATGTGTTTATCATTTGTGCACAGACAAATAAAGCTGCGGTGTGGTGCACTAATGGTCTGTATGGATGCCAGTGCTGGTACTGTTCAGGCTCTAGGAAGGAAGATCATCAAGTGTTCGGTAACTGGTTTGAAGGTAGAGATGGGTCAAAGAACTGACAGCTTGACTGAGTCCTGGTGGGTGATTTAAGAGCTTAAAGCACTGAATATTCAGGATAAATTCTGAGGACTCTACTGCAGCAGCTACAGTTTCCAGGGAATACTAATAACTTAAGGTCATTTCATAATTAAACAAATAATTCATAAATATGGTTCATATGTAAGTTAAGTAGGCTTTTCTTCTGTAAGCAAGGATATTGCCACTTTGACTTCAGAGGGATAGGTAGCTTTATATTCCTGAGCTGCTTATGTTTTCTCTGTTTCAGATGCTATTTCATCATTAAAGAAGAACCACCGGACCTGAGATCACAGAAAGGTAGTTCTCCTTTCTAGGGTATTAATATTTTCTGCATCCTTTTCTTTTTCTTGTTTCTGGATATGACAAATGGAGCAGTTGGATTAAATACTGAAAGCTAGGAGGATTCTCTACTTCTGTTGTCCCTTTTTCTCTTCTTGTTTATTAATTAACCTGTTTTTCTTGACTGAAGAAGATAATGTCAACATTGTCCAGCCCTACCCCGAGTCAATGATAGTTAGTGTCCTGTTTTTAGCACTAAAATATACATGAATTAGACTACTGGAACATTCACTGATCCATATTGTGGAAAAACAAAAAAGGAAAACCACATGAGTCATAAAAGGAAAAACAGAGTCACTAAAAAGAGGGTGTTTCTATTGCATTAGTTTCAGCTTCAGAGTATATAATAACCAGTGTGTGCAAGATTTTCAGCTTTCATCAAAATAACCTATATAAAATCACTAAGAAATCAACCTATGAATAATGGGGCACATTTTTAAAGTTAAAATGTTAACGGTGAGCTTGGAGAAATACAAATGCTATTGATTCCCGATTGTGCATGCACTGACCTTTTCCCTCAGGCATGTCTTTCTATATCATGCTTCCAAAAAAGTCAGTCAGGAGTTTACTCAAAAGCCTCTTTGGGCCCGTAACTGCGTCCAGGGGGTGTGTGTGTTGGTGGTGGGATGTGCTGGATTGGGGAGGCAGAGTGGGAAGCTAGCAGTTTGCTTTGTAATTTAGATATATGTTCCTGTGACCTTAATCCTTCCCTATTTTAATTTATGGCATCTGCAGGTCACGGGCTCCATTCTTTCCACATTGCTGCTCCATCATGACTTACGCTTCTTCACGTCTTTGTCATTCAATCAGGAATTCTCTGCAGCAGATAACAGACTTTCTCATGGCACTCAGTGGATCCCACAGTAGACTTAGCCTGTTAGAAGCATAATGCATACTTTGGTCTCCTGGTCTCATATAAATGAAACAGGAGGGGGTGATGGAAACTTACAGAAACTCAGGAGTCCCACGACTTTCCTTCATTCTTGAGACAGACTTGCCAATTGTTTGAACTCCTGCTATCATGTCAGTTTACTTGAACTTAGTGAACCTAAAACTGAATTCACATTTTTTTCTCTAAACACTTATCCTTCTGAGTTTCCATGTTGTGTCTGGTGATACCATATTCCACAGGCCCTGGTTTCCAGGTTTTTTTCATACGTTTACTGGATTCAATTATTTATTCAACAAACATCTATCCAGATCTCACACAGTGTGCCTCATGGTCCTGGGCACTCCACGGTAGGGCAGTGAATGTGGAGAGTCAGTGGGCTCCTGTTTGCCTGTTCTCTTCCTCCATTCACTCTGCCATGACTATCAGTGCTCCTATGTCTTTAGTTTCTTCCTTTCCGTCCCCCCTTAGCCTCATGACTGGGGTCCCCCTCCATCATGCCTGGTCCACAGTGATCAACTGCTTACTGGGTTCATGCAGTCTGACACTTAAAGCCTCTATAATCCAGTTTGCACTATCTGACCTGTTCCAATAGTTCTCAACCCTGGTTGTGCATCAAGGGTTATTGGTAAATTGGTCTATTTATTTATTTATTTATTTATTTTTGTGAGGAAGATTCGCCCTGAGCTAACATCTGTGCCAGTCTTCCTCTATTTTGTATGTGGGTCACCGCCACAGCATGGTTAATGAGTGGTACAGGTCTGCACCTGGGATCCAAACCCACAAACTGAGCCACCAAAGCTGAGCACATGGAACTTAAACCCCTATGCAGTGGGGCCGGTCTGTTTATTTTTAACACAGATGTTCAGGAACCCAGTTGTAGAAGAGGCAATTCAGTCAAGTTCCCCTTGGGGTTTCTGATGTGCAGCCAGGTTTGAAAAGACTGACTGAGTCTTGTACTGGTCAGCTACCTAAGCTTTCACCTTGTGCAGGCTAAACACATCCATGATCACCATTCTTCAAAAATGTCACACACACACCCCTACCCTGAGTCTTTCTTCTACTCAGCAGCTAGTGTTTCTCCTCTTTTCGAATCCTTAAATTCTTGCTCTAAGCCCCAAGGGCAAAAACCATGCCTTATTCATCTTTGGCTCTGCAAAGGATTAAGAATTGTTTATTGAATGTGAAGGGTGGCAGAATACGTCAACCTAAAATACGCCTCTTTGTCATTCTTGTCTTCTTGCTCCCTTGCACATCAGACTGTGCACTGCACATCACAGATCCTCACCATGCTCTGGGCCCCTTTCCTCCATCTAGAAAGCCAGCAATGACAGGCTGAATCCCTTTCATACTTTTATTCTCTTTTCCTTCTTCTTCCGTCTGTGATACTGTGATTTATAATAAGAAATATATATTTGGTCTTTGTTCCTGTTTCTGACACAGAGCTCCTAAAACCCCTGGAATTTCCTAAGTGATGAGAGCAATCAAAGAGGTCTTTTGTTATGTTGATGAGGAAACTTGGATAGCACCTAGGACGGGGGCTGGTTTCCAGTGGGACCAACCGTGTGATTAGAGGGTTGGAACTTTAAGTCCACCCTCCACCCCCCAACTCCTGGCAGGGGAGAAGGGCTGGAGATTGAGTTCAATCACCAATGGCCAATGATTTAATCATGCGTATGTACTGAAGCCTCCAAAAACCCCCAAAAGGACAGGGTTTGGGGAGCTTCCAGGTTGGTGAATACGTGGAGATTTGGGAAGAATGGTGTGCTCAGAGAGGGCATGGAAGCTCTGCACCCTTTCTCTGAGTTCTTTGAGCTGCTCTAGCAAATTAATCGAACCCAAGAGGGAGGAGTGGGTCATTGGAACCTTCAATCTATAGCTGGTGGGTCAGAAGCACAGGTGATAATCTGGACTTGTGACTGGCATCTGAAGTAGGAGGGGAGGAGTCTTGTGGGACTGAGCCCTGCAGGATCCGACACTATCTCCAGGTCGATAGCATCAGAACTGAGTTGAATTGTAGGACACCTGGTGCTGTGTTGGAAAAAACCCACATGTTGGAGTCAGAAACATACATCTCATCTCTCTCACCCACCTGTGAAAGTTTCTCTTATTTTAAGGACTCATGTGATTAGATTGGGCTCTCTTAGATAATCCAGAATAAACACTCTATTTTAAAGTCAGTGGATTAGGAAACAATTCCATCTGTAAGCTTTATTATTCCTTTTTGCCATGTAATATATATTCACAGGTTCCGGGGATAAGGACTTGGACGTCTGTGGACAGCCATTACTCTGCCTACTGTATCCATGATCCTAAAGACAATGATTAAAACCTCAAATCCTAAAATTACAAGTCCTAAATTTAAGTCACGGCATAACAATGACTGCTGCCACTTATCGGAAGTTGCTCTTAGCCAGGAATTGTGCTTTACAAATATATATTCATTTCAACCTTATTAGCGACCCTAGGAGGTATTATTTTTAAACTTCATTTTATTGATGAGACAGGGGCAGAGAGAATTCAATGAGCTTGTTTTGGATCCTGAGCTAGTGAATGTCAGAGCCAGGATTCAACCCACTAGGCTGGTCCTGGAGTCTGTCCTTTTAATCTCCATGCCATGTGCTTCCTCCTAAAAGAAATACAGGAGTTGTGAGTCTCTCTCTCCAGAATTTCCTTTAAAGTCACAGGCCTTTTGGAAATCCCTATTTGAGAGGCCTACACTATATTAATAAATGTAATCCATTTTACAATTTATAAAGCATATTCATAAATGTTATGTCATTTAATTATCCAAATAACCAAGGAATGTGTTACGACCATTCCAATTTTATAGATTTAAAAAAAACAACTGAGGCTTGTATAGGTTAAGTGGTTTCTCAAGGCAACACAGCTGGTAAGTGTCTGTAGTAGGAGCTGAGTAGTATCTCAGAGCCGGGCTCTGTGGCTCAAAATTCCAGCATGATGTGGTGGAACAGGAATAGCTTTGGGGTGTGAGTATGAGACGTGGTTTTTAAGCCTGTGATTTGGAAGGCATTGAATACAGGGGCCAGCTCGAGTTCTGCTGTTGAGACTACTGTGTGGCAGTGGGCAGGGTGACCTGGAGGGGAGGACAGCAGTCCCCACCTCTCCGCTGCGCGTGCCCCTCTTCCCCTGCCACATCACC
Organism: Equus quagga; assembly: GCF_021613505.1. Lineage (NCBI taxonomy): Eukaryota > Metazoa > Chordata > Mammalia > Perissodactyla > Equidae > Equus > Equus quagga. The sequence continues at coordinate 49,863,794 of NC_060275.1, read as the reverse complement.
ACATTCTTCTCTTCTCAGTCCGTCTTCCTTCTGCTGCCAGAGTTAATTTTTCTACAATTGTATCATGACAGGACCCCACTTAGAAGCTTGTAATGGTGCCCCAGTGACTACAGATCAAGAACAATTCTAAGGCCCTTTAAAACCTGGGTTCCATCTTTTGTTTTAGCATCCTCTCTGGCCATTTCTTCCCAAGCCGGAGATGCTCCTATCATTGCAGTACTGTTCTGAGAACGCACCTTGTTTATCTCACATCCCCACACCTTTGGGGTCTTCTCTTTCTAGGATGCCTTGCACCTTTCCTCATCTGGAGAAGGCTCACTCATCTTTTAAGGCTGGTTCACATGTAATCTCTGAATGATGCCTTCTCTGAGCTTCTAGACAAGAGACAATTGTTCACTCCTCTGTGCTCCTTTGTACTAAACTCTTATTGATTACACTGGTATTCCTGTGTGCCTCTGTCCTTCCAGTAGACTGCAAGAGCTTTGAGGCCAAGAACTATTGCCTTACTCACCTGTATGTGATTAGTAATTCCTTTTATCTCATATTTCATGCCTAATGATGCAAAGGAAATTCTTGATACATCTTCATTTTATCAAGTATTCAGGTTTTGCCTTTTTGGTGAACGGGAAAATAGCAACTGTTGGGGACCAGCCAGCCTCTGTACCCTGTTTGCCTTCTAGGGCAGAGCAGGACTAAATTGTATTTGAAAAGACAGAAAACGACTTATGCCAATCTTCTGTTACAGATGGTGCAAGAGCACTTGAAATTCTAGCATTCTCTTCTCCCAGGCAAGTGACCCTTCTCATTTCTCATTTCTTCATTAACACTCTCCCATCCAGTCCCATGAACCCTACTACTCTCTTCCTACCAACTAGTGTAAAGTTAGTTTGGTCCTTGATGAGATTAGAGGTACACGTTCAGAGTGCTACTTCCGCTGTGGATCTTGGCTGAACTTTTGCAGTCATGGCTGTGACCGCACATGTTGTAATTATAGTATTACAAGTACGTCTTACAGTAGCAGCAGTATTACAGTACGACTGTAACAGGAGTATTATTAACACCCTAACCATCCAACACTCCTGAATTACACGTCCCCAGAAAAATCAATGCCTCTCTTCCCTCTTTGTGTCAAATTGAGATTTAATTGACATATAACATTAAATTAGTTTGACACATACAACATAATGATTTGGTATTTGTATGCATTGTGAAATGATCAACACAAGTCTAATTAATAACCCTCACCACAAGTTTAGTTACAAATTTTCTTCTTCTTGTGATGAGAACCTTTAAGACCTACTCTTTAACAACTTCAAATATGTAATACAGTATTATTAATTATATTTGCCATGCTGTACATTACATCCCCAGGTCTTCTTTCTTTTATAACTGGAATTTTGTACCTTTTGATCACCTTCACCCTTTTTGCCCACCACCTGCTTCTGGCAAGCACCAATCTGTTCTCTGTATCTATGAGTTCAGTTTTTTTTCTTTTTTGATTCCACATATAAGTGAGATCATACAGCATTTGCCTTTCTTTGTCTATTTCACTTAGGTCCATCGATGCTGTCAAAACTGGCAAGATTTCCTTCTTTTTTATTGCTGAATAATATTCGTTTGTGTGCATGTGTATATATATATATATATATATATATTTTTTTTTTTTTTAATTCATTCATCTGTCAAGAGACACTTAGGTTGCTTCCACGTCTTGGCTATTGTAAATAATGCTGCAATGAAGATGGGATGCAGAAATCTTCTCGAGTTACTGTTTTCATTTCCTTCAGATAAATACCCAGAGTGGAATTGCTGGATCATATGGTAGTTCTATTTTTAATTTTTTTTGAGGAACTCCATAGGTTTTCTATAGTGGCTGCACCAATTTACATTCCCACCAACAGTGCACAAGGGTTCCCTTTCTACACATCCTCTCCAACACTTTTTATCTCTTATGTTTTTAATCATGGCCATTCTAACAGCTGTGAGGTGATATCTCCTTGTGTATGTCCTTGTGGTTTTGATTTGCATCTCCCTGATGATTAGTGATATTGAACACCTTTTCATGTACCTGTTGGCCATTTGTGTCTTCTTTGGAAAAAAGGCCAATTCAATAATTGTGCTAATTTTTAATTGCATTGTTTGTTTTTTTGCTATTGAGTTGTATGAGTTCCTTATATATTTTAGATATTAACCCAGTATCAGATATACGATTTGCAAATATTTTTTCCCACTCCATAGGTTGCGTTTTCATTTTGTTGATGGTATCTTTGCTGTGCAGAGAAACCCCAGTTTGATGTAGTCCCACTTATTTATTTTTGCTTTTGTTGTCATTGCTTTTGGTGTCAAATCCAAAACATCATTGCCAAGAATGATGTCAGGTACTCACCACTGATGTTTTCTTCCAGGAATCTTATGGTTTCCGGTCTTATGTTCAAGTCTCTAATCCATTTTGAGTTGTTTTTTGTGTATGGTGTAAGACAGTGGTCTAATGTCATTCTTTTCTATATGTCTGTCTGGTTTTCCTGACGTGATTTATTGAAGTGAATGTCCTTTCCCCATTGTATATTCTTGGCTCCTTTGTCATAAATTAATTGACCACATATGTATGGATTTATTTCTTGGCTCTCTATTCTTTTCCTTTGATTTATGTGTCTGTTTTATGCCAATACCTTACGGTTTTGATTATTATCACTTTGTAATATAGTTTGAAATCAGGGAGCATGGCATCTCCAGCTTTGTTCTTTTCTCTCAAGGTTGCTGTGGTTATTCAGGTCTTTGGTGGTTCCAAACAAATATTAGAATTTTGTGTTTTATTTCTTTGAAAAATGCCATTGGAATTTGTACAGGGATTGCATTGAATCTGTAGATTGCTTTAGGTAGTACAGTCATTTAAAAAATATTCATTCTTCCAATCCATGAGCACAAAGTATCTTTCCATTTATTTGTGTCTTCTTTAATTTCTTTCATCAATGTGATATGGTTTTCAGCGTATAGGTCTTTAACCTCTGTGGTTAAATTTACTCCTAGGTATTTTTATTCTTTTTTCTTTATTTCTTAATTTATCTTTCTGATAGACATTATTAGTGTATAGAAATGCAAAAGATTTTTGTATATTGATTTTGTATCCTGCAACTTTACTGAATTCATTTATTAGTTCTAACAGTTTTTCGTTGGAGTCTTCAGGGTTTTCTATACATATCATGTTATCTGCAAATAGTGACAGTTTTACTTCTTCCTTTCCAATTTGTACGACTTTTATTTCTTTTTCTTGCCTAATTGCTCTGGCCAGGACTTCTAATACTATGTTGAATAAAAGTGGCAAGAGTGGTAACATATGTACCCCTATGTTCATTGCAGCACTATTCACAATAGCCAAGACATGGAAGCAATCTAAGTGTCCATCAACTGATAACTGGATAAAGAAGATGTGGTATATACACACAGTGGAATACTACTCAGCCATAAAAAAAGACAAAGTCATCCCATTTACAACAACAGGGATGGACCTGGAGGGTATTATGCTAAGTGAAATAAGCCAGACTGAGAAAGACAAACAACATATGATTTCACTCATATGTGGAATATAAACAAACATGTGGACAAAGAAAACAGTTCAGTTGTTACCAGGGGAAGGGGGTGGGGGTGGGCACAAGGGGTGACAGGCAGCACATTTATGGTAATAGCTAAGAAATAATGTACAACTGAAATTTCACAATGATGTAAACTGTTATGAACTCAATTAAAAAAAAGAGTGGGTATCCGTGTCTTTTTCCTTGTCTTAGAAGAGAAACTTTCAGCTTTTTACCAATAAGTATGTTAGCTGTGGGGCTTGTTATATGTGGCATTTATTATATTGAGTACATTCTCTCTATACCCACTTTATTGAGGGTTTTTATTATAAATGGATGTTGAATTTTGTCAAATGCTTTTTCTGTCTCTATTGAGATGATCATAGGATTTTTATCCTTGGTTTTGTCAATGTGATGTATCACATTGATTGATTTGCAGGTGTTAAACCATCCCTGGAATAAATCCTACTTGATCACAGTGTGTGATCCTTTTAATGTATTGTTGAGGACTTTTGCATCTATGTTCATCAGGGATTTTGGGCTATAGTTTCCTTTTTTTTCTTGTAGCATCTTTGCCTGGTTTTGGTATCAGGGTAATTCTGGGCTTATAAAATGAGTTTGGAAGTGTTCCCTCCTCTTCTGTTTTTTGGAAGAGTTTGAGAAGAACTGCTTCTTCTTCAAATGTTTCCAGAATTCACCAGTGTGGCCATCTAGTCTTGGACTTTTGTTTGTTGGGAGGTTTTTGATTATTGATTCAATCTCCTTAGTAGTAACAGGTCTATTTAGACTTACTATTTCTTCCTGATTCAGTCTTGGGGGGTTGTATGTTTCCAGGAATTTATCTATTTCTTCTAGGTTGTCCAATTGGTTGGCATACAGTTGTTCACAGTAGTATCTTATGATCCTTTGTATTTCTGTGGTATCAGTTGTAACATTCCCTTTTTCATTTCTGATATTATTTGAGTCTCTTTTTCTCTTGAGTTTAACTAAAGCTTAGTCAATTTTGTTTATTGTTTCAAAAAACCAACTCTTGTGGCTGGCCCTGTGGCCTGCTGGTTAAGTTCAGCACGCACCACTTCAGCAGCCTAGGGTTAGTTACCAGGTATGGACCTACATCACTTGGCAGCAGCCACACTGTGCAGGCGACCCACATACAAAATAGGGGAAGACTGGCACAGATGTAGCTCTGTGCCAATCTTCCTCAGCAAAAACAACAACAACAACAAAAACCCCACAACTCTTAGTTTCACTGATCTTTTCTATTGTCTTTTTAGTCCCTATTTCATTTATTTCCACTCTGAACTTTGTTATTTCCTTCCTTCTACTAACTTTGCAATTCATTGCTTCTTCTTTTTCTACTTCCCATAGGTGTGAAGTTAGGTTGTTTATTTGAGAGCTCTCTCGTTTCTTGATGCAGGCATTTATCACTATGAACTTCCCTCTTAAAACTGCTTTTGCTGCATCCTATAAGTTCCAGGATGTTCTATTTTGATTTTCATTTGTCTCAAGGTAGATTTTGATCTCTTTTGATTTCTTCTTTGACCTAGTAGTTGTTCAGTAGCATGTTGTTTAATCTTCCCATATTTGTGAATGAAAATTCACACATTTTCTTATTGTAATTGATTTCTAGTTTCATACCATTGTGGTCAGAAAGGTGCTTGACATGATTTTTCTTAAAGTTATTAAGACTTGTTTTGTAGCCTAATATATGATCTATCCTGAAGACTGTTTCATGTGTGCTTGAAAAGAATGTGTATTCTGTTGCTTTTGGAGGGAAAGTGCTGTATATTTCCTTAAGTCCATCTGGTCTAACAATCACTTATGGCCAATGTTTCTTTATTGATTTTCTGTCTGGATGATCTATCCATTGATGAAAGTGAGGTATTAAAGTCCCCTACTATTACTGTATTGCTGTCTCATTCTCCCTTTAGGTCTGTTAATATTTGCTTTATATATTTAGGTGATCCTATGTTGGATAGATAAATATTTACAAATGTTATGCCCCTTGTTGGATTGACCCCTTTATTATTATATTATGACCTTCTTTGTCTCCTATTACAGTGTTTGTTTTAAAGTATATTTTGTCTGATATAGGTATGGCTACCCCAGCTTTCTTCTAGTTTCCACTTGCATGAAATATCTTTTTCCATCCCTTCACTTGTAGTCTGTTTGTGTCTTTACATCTGAAGTGAGTCTTTTTTAGGCAGCATATAGATGTGTCTTGTTTTCAATCCATTCAGCCACTCTATGTCTTTTGATTGGAGAATTTAATCTACTTACATTTAAAGTACTTATTAATAGGTATGTATTTATTGCCATTTTTGTTAACTGTTTTCTGGCTATTTTGTAATTCTTTTGTTCCTTTCTTCTTTTTTTACTTTCTTCTGTTGTGATTTGATGATTTTCTGTAGTGGTATGCTTAGATTCCTTTCTCTTTTGTGTATCGACTATAGGCTTTTGCTTTGTGGTTACCATGAGGCTTACATAAAACAACTTACAACAGTCTATTTTAAGTTGACAAAAACTTAAAGTTGAATGCATTCCAAAGCTTTACATTTTAACCCCCCTCACATTTTATGTTTTTGATGTTCACAGCTTACATCTTTGTATCTTGTGTATCCATTAACAAATTATTGTAGTTATAGTTATTTACCTCTTTTTGTCTTTTAATCTTTATACTAGATTTATGGGTTTAACTCATTACCTTTATAACATTAGATTATTCTTAATTTTACTATATATTTACCTTTACCAGTGAGATTTATACTTTCCTATGTTTTCCTGTTACCAATTAGCACCCTTTCATTTCATTTTAAAGAAGTCCCTTTCACATTTCTAGTAAGGTTGGTCTAGTGGTGCTGAAGTCCTTCAGCTTGTGCTTGTCTGGAAATCTCTTTATCTCTCCTTCAAATCCGAAGGACAATTTTTCTGGGTAGGGCATTCTTGGTTGGCAGTTTTTTCTTTCCACACTTTGAATATATTGTGCCACTCCCTTCTGTCCTACATGGTTTCTGCTAAAAAAATCTACCGATAATCTTATGGGGGGTTCTCTTGTATTTAACAAGTTCTTTTTCTATTGCTGCTTTTAAGATTCTCTCCTTGTCTTTAACTTTTGACACTTTAATTATAATGTGTCTTGGTGTGGGTCTCTGGGGTCATCTTATTGACGTGGGGCAGGGCAGAGGGAGAGCACAAAGATGGCAGCTGCCTGCCTCTCCTGTCTCCAGAGAGAACTGTAGTCAGCCCCTAGATATGTGTTTAATTAGAAGCCTACCCCCTCACGCCACAGCTGTGAAGATAAGCTAACAGGCTTCTTTCAGAGAACTTTGAACTTTGTTCCTTTTTAAGAAATTTTTCTCTGTTTTTAAGAGTCCTGTGGGGGGGCCTGCCACATGGATGAGTGGGTAAGTTCAAGTGCTCTGCTTTGGTAACCCAGGGTTCGGATCCTGAGTGCGGACACGGCACTGTTCATTAGGCCATGTTGAGGCAGTGTCCCACAAGCCACAACTAGAAGAACCCACAACTAAAATATACAACTATGTACTGGGGGGATTTGGGGAGAAAAAAGACGGGGAAAAAGAAATGAAGATTGGCAACAGTTGTTAGCTCCGGTGCCAATCTTTAAAAAAAAAAAAAAAAGAGTCCTGAGGGACCTGTGAGTGCAAGCCTCACTGGCCACCAGAGCCAGGTGATCTACAGGTGTTTCCTGGGCAGTAGCTGCAAAAATCAGGGTGCTAGATGATGGTGCAAGCTCCTTTCTGAGAGATACTGGTAAGCTGGAGTAAGGCAGAGGGAGACCACAGATGGCACCTTCCCCTCGGGCTGAAGCTTTAAGATAAGCAAATAAGCCTCTTTCCCAGAAACACTGGTTACTTTTCAATTGGCTGTCTCTGTACTGGGCCTTGAAGTGGTGAGTCCTCCAAGCCCTTTAAGAACTGTTTCTCAGTTTGCTATAGCATTGTAGGTCTCACGGATGCAAGCCCTTGTGGCTTTCAAAGCTAGACGTTTTGGGGGCTCATCTCTCAGGTGCAGGTTTAAAAGTTGGGGTGCCAGATGTGGGGCTCAAAGCCTTTGCTCCTCAGGGAGAAGCTTGGGTTGTGAGTTCCCTCTTGATGATGGGTGCCGCACTAGGGGTGGGGTTTATGGCAAGACTGTGCCTCAGCCTCTCCTACCTGCTTCAATGTGGTTTTTCTCTCATTTGCCTGATATGTAGGAGTCGCTCAGCTGGCTCTTCATTTTTTTTCAGAGGAAACTGTACCGTATGTAGTTGTAGATTCAATGTGTCCATGGGAGGAGGTGAGTTCAGCATTTTCCTATGTCACCATCTTTAACGGGAACCTCCCTTCTGTTCTCTCTTCTATGACAAGAGGGTAGTGGCAATGTTTAACTCAATAAAAACATAGAGTAATTGTATAGAAATAGGGCTGTATTGAGGAATAATGGGATAACACATGTTAAAACATTCAGCATAGCACCTCATGGCTCATGCCAAGTAGTCAATATAAGAACAATTGTAGTAACATATATTATTTTCATCATATTAAGATAGATATTCTGTGTTTACGTATTAGTTTGCTCTTCTGTCATTACATGATGACTTATCTCAAGTATTTATATATAGTTATTGCAAAAATCACATGAATGCTAGTCAACATTCACTTAGAGTGGTCTCTCTCAAGTTATTTCCTATTTTTATTTTTGGGTTGTTTTACGTTTGCTTTCTATTAGAGTGTTTCCTCTCTCTGGGCACTTCACTCCTTAGGATTTTTCAGTAGAACTTTATGATTTAACAATAGCAAAGTTACTGTGTACATCTACTCTGTAAAATGAAGATATCAACTTGTCATCTCTTCACAAAATTGCACACCTTAGTATATTTTGTCAAGTATAGTTAAATAAACAAAAATACCCTTAAAATCTAAGCACCGAAAGACTTACCAAAAACTCTATGTGGTAAGCTGTAGAGGCTTTCATTATGCTACAACTTTTCAAAAAATCAAGTCTTTCAAAGACAGGTACAGCTGTTAGATATAAATAGCTTCTGAAGATATACCACATCTGTCTGAAAATGAAAATCATTTTTCATGCCCCGCATTTTCTAACTTTCTGAATTGTTCTGTGAAACTGTTACATTCTCATGCTGTGAAAGGCAGACAAACCAAAACCAGAGATGGGGAAAAATAATGATCACAATTTCTGTACAATTACCGCATGCTGCTTTTTGAGGGTTCGATTTAACTTTTCCGACTTTTGAACCAATGTACAAAATGGGAAACTGCGTTATTCAAAGGCAGAAGGAGAAGAACAAGTGCTGGTAAAGCCTTGCGACAGGACACAGGAAGGGAGTGATATCTACCAATTCTCTTTCCACTGCACTTACGCTCCAGACTCCTCTTGACTTCTGCTCGTTTCTATGAATGAGTGGTTGCAGATGACCAGGTTGCTGTTTTGCTGTCTGGTCTTAGTAATATTTCACGAATGGCATTAACCAAGCATTCATGGAGATCCATTAGCCTTCCTGTGTTGCAGCTGATACTAGGACAACAACCACACCAGCAGCACACATCTGCCTAGGTATTACATGTGCATTCACTCACGCATGCACTTATTCATTACTTCAACAAATAAATGACTCAATGGTTGAAGTGTGCCCAGTACTGTCCTTGATATTGGGACTAAATAGGAGTAACAGAGTACTTTCCCTCGAGGAACTTGTGGAAGTCTAGTGGAAGACAGGTAATAACATGTCCAAGGCAGGACAGGGTTCTCCCTTCCCTTTGCTCCTTCCTCTCCTCACTCTGTTGGAAATGGAAAATTTTAGCATAACAACACATGGAAGTTATGCTATGAATGTGATTAATCTTCTCATGGTAGAATAGGTTTGTCTTGTAGTTATACCCATTTAAAGAATGACAGTGTCTGTTGGTGGGAATGTAGATTGGTTCAACCATTATGGAAAACAGTATGGAGATTCCTCAAAAAATTGAAAATAGAACTACCATATGATCCCACTTCTGGATACTTATCTGGAGTAAATGAAATCACTATCTTCAAGTGATATATGCACCCCTATGTGTACTGCAGCATTAGTCCAAGACATAACCAATAACCAAGACATAGAAACAACCTGAGTGCCCATCAACAGAGGAAAGGATAAAGAGAATGTGGTATAAATAAATCAATTAATTAAACAAACAAACAAATAAATAAATAAATAATATAAATATATTATTCAGCCATAAAAAATAAGGAGATGCTGATATATGTGACAGTATGGATGGACTTGAGGGCAACATGCTAAGTGAAATAAGTCAAACAGAGAAAGACAAATATTGTACGACCTCAATTTATGTGGACCCTAAAAAAGCCAAGCTCGTAGAAACAGAGTAGAATGATGGTTGCCAGGGGGTAGGGGAAATGGGGAGATGTTGGTCAAAGGATACAAACTTCTAGTTAAAAGATGAATGAGTTCGGGAGATGTAACATACAGTACAGTGACTACCATTAATTGTATTATATAACTTGAAAGTTGCCAAAAGATTAGCTCTTAAATGTTGTCACCATCTATGCACAAAGAGGAAGTATGTGAGGTGATGGATAAGTTAATTAATCTTCTTGTGGTAATGATTTTGTAATATATGTGTATCAAATCATCATGCCATACACTTTAAATTTATACAATGTTATATGCTCATTATATCTCAATATAGCTGAGAAAAACATGACTGTCCACCATCACCCTCTCAGGAACAGAAACCACTGGGCGAATGAGTCCCCTCCTCAGACCACAAGGAGCGCAGCCGGATGAGCTGGGTCATGTGGGGAGGACATGGCAGTGGAAAAGAAGAAGAGAAGTATTCTGAGGGAGGAAAGGATCTTTGGACTACCATATATGCCCGACTCGCTAAAGACTGAAGATGTAGAAAAGGCAAGAAATGATTTGCACCACAGCCTAGAATTTGAGTGTGTTTGTGATCAACAAGGAGTAGGATTGTGCCGTTTTCCAGTAATGGACTCTACCTGCAGGCCCTTCTAGACATTGCACACACAATGCAGGGTTATATATCATTTCTCTAATTTTTCCATTGAGATGAAAATTTGTAACCTCTTGAGCATACACTACAGTAAACTATGTGCAATCATAATAAAATTATATTAAGAATCATTGGTGGGGAGGAGGGGGCGGGCCTCGCAGCCTAGTGGTTAAGTTCAGCACACTCTGCTTCAGCTGCCTGGGTTTGGTTCCTGGGCACAGACCTACACCACTTGTCAGCACCCATGTTGTGGTGGTGACCCACACACAAAACAGAAAAAGGTTGGTACAAATGTTAGCCCAGGGTGAATCTTCCTCGGCAAAAGAAAAAAAAAGACAAAAAGAATCATTAGGGCACTTATGTTAGTTACCAGAAGTTAAGCCATACTAGATGGTATTAGTTTTGGTTGTTTATAATGGAAAACCAAAAATAACAGTGGCCTAAACATGGAGATGTAACTCTTTTTCAGGAAAAGCAGTCCAGAGCTGGTAGTTCAGTGCTGGTATTTGGTAGTCAGGGACTCAGTTATTATCTTTATGTTCTTCCCTTCTAGAGCTATCCTCCAAGAAAGGTCACCTCATATTCCAAGACAGCTGCTGGAGTGCCAGCCATCAGGCACAGGGCCAGAAGAAGGAGGAAAGAAGGAAGTTAAAGGAGCAAATCTCCCAGCTGAATCAGCTCTTTTGAAGAGCCATGGAAAGTCCCACACTACCTTTTCACTAATATCTCATTAGCCAGAACTTATTTAAATAGCCACCTCTCACTGCATTGCAGGTTGGGAAATGTGGTCTTTCAGCTGTCCACATTGCTATTCCAAATAAAACTGGGGTTCTGATATCAAGAGAAAGGGAAGAATATATTGGGTAAACAACTAGAAGTCTAGATTCCACGACCTATGAAACAGTATATGTGCCCTAAAGTTCCAGGTACCCATTATCCATTTCACTATGTGAACATGAGGGTAATGTTCACTTAAGCATGCTATATATGTACAATTCTGGAAAACTCTGGCTATTAGAAAGGCAGGGGTAATTCCTTTTTTTCCTTTCTTCACCCTCTGCCCCCAGTGCAGGTGTGTTGACATGCTCCTTCTCCTAAGCGGTTTTCTAATCAGAAAATTGACAATTTTGAAGCAACTAAAAGAATGGGAATTGTACAACTATGTAGATTGGATATATTTGTTGCTTCAAGCTTAATTATAGTCTTTTTCAATGCTGTCAGTCCTTCTAGGTGTTGCTATTCAGCCTCCTTGATTCTTCTCATGAGAATGGAGCTGAGGATGGTGCTATTTCAAGGTCCAAACTTTGATGCTGTCCCATTATTCTCATTGATTAATTAGCTCAAACATCTACTGAGCACCTATTATAACATAGGCCTTCTGCTAGTAATAAGAAAAACAAAGATGAAAAAAAATCTCTAGCCTCAAAAGGCTCTCCATCTAGTTGTAGCGACGTCAACTGAGCATGCTGACCGCATTTTCACAAGTGCTACAAGAGAGGAGAGGGCATGGAAGGCAGAAGGCGCAAAGGAGGAGCAAGCAGGCTTGTCTGGAGGAGTGTGAGAGGCCTTCACAGAAGAGCTGGTGCTTGATGTGGGGAAAAGGTAGTTTAGAAACTTTCCAGATTGTCAAGGTTAGAGGACAGAAAACAGCCCCTGAAAGGCAGGGATAAACGAAACAGCCAGGAAATAGTTTGAGATAAGACAGATTATAGGATGTAATGGTGGAGAGGGTACTAACAATGATCTGGTTTCTCAGGGATAATAGAGGCCATGAGGCATAAGGACCCCCAAAGCCATGACACTTCCTCAAATATAATGACATCTGTATCCATCTTTGTTTCCTACCCTGGCATCTCAACTCCCCACACCCAACAAAACTCTTGAGTCTACCTACCAGAATTTCCTTTATATCTCTCTTCCTTCCATCCAGTGACACCGCCTCAATTCAGGGCTTATCCTTCTTCTTCTGGTTGGTTATGTAAGTTTCCTAACTGCTTCTGGCCTCGGCCTTCACCCACACCCCACCCCACCCCACCTGCCCTCTTAGCTTTCCTCCACCCAGCCAAAGCAGTGGACATTTTGAAATGCACATCTGCTGATTATTCTCACTTCTATACAAAACCAACCCTTCAGCAGATCCCCATGGCCCCCAGGCAAAGTTCAGACTTGTAGTGCAGCAGTGAGGGTTCCTATAACCTCTGCCCACCTTCCCAGCCTCCCCGCTGCCATGGCCACAGACAAACAAGACCAGCTGCTGTGAAATACTGGCCCTGGTCTCACAGCACAGAGGGCCGGGCTCGGGAGAGACTCACATCACTTTTCAGGTTCCACTGGCCAGGGCTCACGTATTTGGCCACACCAAATGCAACTGTGGCTGGAAATGCAGTGTTGCTGTGGCAAAGGAAGAAGAGAAGGCCGATTTTGTTGAGCAGCGAGCAGTCGGCCATGGATCTGCTGAACTGGTTTTCTATATATTTTCGCTTTGTCCTTGGATCTCCTGAACTGCCCTTCTATAGTTTATAGCTTTGTCCTTTTACTTTCCATGGTATACAGTTTTCTTTGACTATCTCACTAACAAATTGCTCCTATTTCATATTCTTGTTTTATGACTGCAATACCTTCATCAATGTCCTGTGAAAATACTAATTCAGTAATATTAAATTCTAATTTCTAAAAGCTTTCTTTTTTAAATTTGAAAAAAATTCTTATTTTTAAATTTCTTTTTCCATTGGGGTCATTTATTTGAAACGTTCATTTAAGCTTTAGTCTCTTGTGCTGTTGGCTTTCCCTAAATAATTATTGCTAACACTTGCTTACTGTGTATCAGGTACTATTGTAAGCATTTGCATATATCCATCACTTAATATTTAAAACACTTATCTATGATAGGTTCTATGATTTGCCCCATTGTACAATGAGGAAACGGAGGCACAGTGTGTTCACTTACTTGCCCAAGATCACATTGCTAGTGAGTTAGTTGGATCCAAATTCAGAGAATCTGACCCTAGAATCTTACGGCATACTATTTTTCAAATGTGTTGTACATTTTGGATATCTGTTCATGGTTAAAAGTTAAGCATTAAATTGACTAATCAAAGCAGTGCACAGAGGGTTTCTCTGCTGTTTTAATGATAATTTCTTTTTTTTTTTTTTTAAAGATTTTATTTTTTCCTTTTTCTCCCCAAAGCCCCCCGGTACATAGTTGTGTATTCTTCGTTGTGGGTTCCTCTAGATGTGGCATGTGGGACGCTGCCTCAGCGTGGTCTGACGAGCAGTGCCATGTCCGCGCCCAGGATTCGAACCGACGAAACACTGGGCCGCCTGCAGCGGAGCGCGCGAACTTAACCACTCGGCCACGGGGCCAGCCCCTTTAATGATAATTTCTAATGTGCTCTACCCTCCTCAAATCTCTGCCATTTCCCCTTTTCCTTCTCTATTCTCAGTGACGGTTTCTCATACTTCATGGAGAAACAGAAGCCAATGAGATGGGAGCCACTGCACATTTCGATCACATTTCTATAGGATTCTTCCAACAACTGTAAAATTAAGAAACACAACATTCCTTAAAAATTGTCAACTTGTGGGTTCCTTTTATGGTGAACGTTAAATATTTAAACACAAATTTAATGAATCTACTTGTAATTATTGTCTGAGTAATCTATTCTCTGAATTTTGCACACCAAAAACTATTTTATGGTCAAAGTTAGAAACGGTGTATTTCTATAGTCCTAAACTCGCAAGATGAATTTAGATCCATTTATATTATAAACAACTTATTTCTATATTCCTAAACTAACATGATGATTTTAGATCTGTGAAAGACTCTAAAAATAAATCCTGCATACTTGTCTATGGTTGGTGAGAATTTTGGAGACATGTTTGTCCTTTTGTCTGTGTTTTGGAAGCTACTCAGCTCAATTTTATGGACAATTTCAGCCCTCCTGTCCTTCATGGCAAATAATAAAAACAGTAATTAATTATTGTATAATCATTAGAATAAGCCAATCTGTTCAACCCTGTGTCCTCATTTTCTGGCACAAAGCAGACACTCAAAGAGTATTTTTGATCGGCTCTGCAGAGCTTCTGCCTCACCCTCCCCACGCACAGGTGGGTGTCACTGCCAGCTTGGGCCAGGCTCTTAGTTCTCATAAGATGGCATTGGCCAACTCTGGCTTTGATCATCAGTGCATGTGGCCCTGCCTTTAATCAGCAGCATGGAACACCTGCCCCAGGCCCTTGCCAGAGAGAAGGCCTTTGAACAGTTTGCTGCTCACCTTTTATTGAAAGCTCTTGACAGAAATATTGAAGATGTGTTTGAAGGACCTGTGGTCAATGTGATTCCTCACTGTGATCTTTTCATGAATTGAAAGCTCTGAAGTCTCCTTCTAGAAAAATACACTTAGAGAAATACACATAAAATGGCGTGCATCATTTCAGAGGCCTGAGTACCTGCTGAAGCACAGACTGACCCTAGAGGAACCAGTCCATGATGACAAATAGGCTTCAATTTCTGCCAGTTCTAATCAATCGGAAGTGATGGTCACAAGCACTATTTTGAAATGAATCTGAGCCCAGTTTGGCCTCAGTGGAAGAGCTCTATGACCTAGTTGCACACACTGTGTATGAGTGAGGGAAGTGCTGGGCCTGGTAATGGGTTATATTTTTGGCATCCTTTTTCTGGCAGTTAAGGTAGACTATTAGCAGGCTGTGTATGTTGACCACAAGCTTTCTCATTTCTCCAGCAAATTGCTTCTGCTGAGTTGGATTTGGGCATTATGCGCTCAGTTGGTATTAAGCAAAAAGTTTTTAAAGTTTCCTATGTGACCTGCCTTTACTTTTGTTGTCAGTATGTCATCAAAAATGCTGGCCACCACGTGTCAGATAAGATGTCCTTGTCAAATCGAGGTGACAGGAAAATCTTTGCTTCACTGGAGAATGCTATGCTTTCAAAACAAAAATATGAGTAATACACAGTTTTCCTTTTTGCTTCAGCTTTTAAGAATATCAGCTTAATGTCAGTAATTATTAGGGCCCTAAATACAGCCTACAGTGATACTAACTTTTATTTATATCTTGATTGATTGATCTATCAATCTATCACTCCTTTGATCCAACTATCCTTATAAGCCACTCCAAATCCTCTGTGGAACAAAGCAGGATCTATAAAAAACAAATAATATTCTATATATGTCAATATTTTAAATCTTGTATGAAGAAAAAGTTCTCCTCCCTTGGCTTCAGATAATTCATTAATTTTACAACTTTAAGACTAAAGAGAAACACATGCTATTAACAGATTTACATATCTAAATAACTAGTATACAGTTGGCGTCTTCCCTTTTCATGTTCTCTCTCTCCAGTGTGACCAAACAACTTTTTTCCTAGAGACAGATATTTAGATTTTAATTTTATAGATACTTAAATATAGGGAGCGAGAACATAAAATTTTTTAAAATATAAAACCCATATAAATTTACAATGGTTTTCAGAGTTTGTTCACTTTTGATAGAAACAAATCATTAGTTCCAATAACTTCTCCAGGACAAGTGCCACAGGTCTACAAAGATGGCCATCAATGGTTTGGCTTGTCTGTTGTCTTCAGTCTTTGCCTCAACCCCTTGACTGATATTCAAGTGTGGAATTACTCCCAATTTAAAGATACATGAAAGGCAGGTGGCTGGAGGAGAAGACAGAGAAAATCTTGTGTATGTTCTCTGGGAGAAGCTTCTGTGAAAGAACGTAAGATGAGCACATGCGTGAGGAAATAGAGCCAGAGTTCATAACTGAAGATGAACTGTGAGGAGATGGGTGGCAGTCATCATGAAAGAAATCTCAAATGTTACACCAATCTTTGCAATACTTTTCTTCTGAATTTCTTCTGCCCATGAGGCTCTATTGTTCTAATTTATTTTAAAGCACATTTGTTTCAAAGACTGAAAAAGTGTTGACTGAATTTAGGGAAACTGTTTCTCCAGTTCTGGGTATATGATAAGTTTGGGAGGCTGGGGTGTGATGTTTCTACCTGTGGAATCAGCACAATAGGGAGAAGGCAGGTGGACCTGTGTTCAGCCCTGGGTCAGACACTTATTATCGTGTGATCTCCAGAAAGTTACTTAGCCGATCTGTATGTCTCAGTTTTCTCATACATAAAATAAGGATAACAGTAGTATCCAACTCTCAGATATGCTACGTAGATTAAATGCCGTATATTATGGAAAGTGTATGGAGTATATGAAATACTTGATAGAGATTAGTTCCCTCCCTTCACCTTCCCAGCCTCTCAACACTCCAGCAATACTTACAGAGGATGAAGAAGGGGGTGAGAACTTTCAGTCTTATTCACACCAAAAATCACATTTTGATAGTCAAAATAAAGTGATCATATAATCTAAGCAAATGAGTGAGCCACATGGTCTGGGAATAGAACAGAATAATTGAACCAAGGACTGTGTGTGAAGAAAGTCTGGAAATATGTTACATCTAAGTGCTACATCCTTTCTTATCTTTTTCTTTCGTGTAGGGAGTAAAGAGAGTGGAGAGAGGTAGGAACTTAGGGCAGGGATTGTGCCTGTTCTGTTCACGGATGTATCCCAAGTGTGTAGGCCAGGATCCTCATATGGATTAGGTGCTTAATAAATATTTGGTAAAGAGAACTGAATAGTGAGAAAGAAAATGGGAACAGTCTGGGACTTGATGCTTTGTTTTCCTTGGAGTTCGGGGATGAAAATAATTATTTCTAACAAACAATAGAGGAAAGTCTTTAATTTTCCACCGCAGACAAGGCGCTTGACCTTACCCATCTTCTCCAAGTACATACAAAAAACATCAGGCAACTGCCTCTGGAACCCCAGTGTAAGCAGTTACAAATCAAGCAAAGAGCGGTCCAGCTGAAACTGCCATCTCTTTAGTAAGGAGGGCTTCACTCTCTGCCGACCCAGCCTGAACGCAGAAGGTGCAGAGGCTGAGCCACGAGACAAAGTAGTTCATTTGCATCGTAAACACAGATGCTCAGATGAAATGGTTTGCTAGTTCTCAGGGTCTGTTCTCTTGACTGGTGAAACAATCTACAATGAAGTCCACGTAAAGCATATCATGCTGGGTGCAAAAGTTGGGTCAATAGAAAAGTCAGTTGGAAACATTCTGCTGGATCAGTTAAGGATTCAGTTTGCTCTTCTAAAGAAACTAGCACTGAATATCAATTTTATCACTCTTTTCAAGTATAAGCCAGACAATGAGAATCACTCACATGCCACAAGTCAGATTGCAAAGTTTTGGGGGAAAATATCAGAAAAAAAATACATATACATATGGATGGCTAGCATTTGATAAGCAACGGATATTTTGGTAACAAAAATACAGTGCTGCTCTGGCTACTAACAGAGATGATGGAAACAATAGAGGGAACTGTAAAGAATGGCTCTGACAGGTGCTGCCCTGTGGTTTACTGTGTCTTAAGTTGGGTTCCCTGGAAACAGACTCTGAGATGGAGATTTGAGAGCAGGAGGTTCAATGTGGGGTGCACTGGGGAAACCACCACTAAAGTAGAGAGGAAAGGAGGAGTGAGTGGAGGAAAATGAATTTTGGAGCTAGGATGGCCCTTCAGAATTGTCCCGAACTGAGGCAAGGGGGCTGGGCCTTTGTATTCCCCTCACTGATCAGACATTGGATGTGGGCTGCCCTGGGGAGGAAGCCTAAGCTTGAGTGAAGCAGCTCCCTTCAACCAAAGGCAATTCCCTAGAAGGGAGGTAGCAGAGAGTCGTCAGCTGCCACTATTCCCAGCAGCAGGAGGGATAGGTACTTTGGTCCTAAAGGGGTATATGGGTGGCCAATTACAGCATCCACCAAAACTGGCAAGTTCAAGTAACAATATAGTTAAGAGAGAGTAACTGACATGTTGGTGCTCTAGTGGTTCAGATTCGGCGCTTTCACTGCCGTGGCTGGGATTGGTCTCTCCGTCAGGGAACCAAACCACCCGTCTGTTGGTTGTCATACTGTGGTGGCTGCGAGGTGCTGTGATGCTGAAAGTTATTTCAAATACCAGCAAGGTCACCCATAATGGACAGGTTTCAGCAGAGCTTCCAGACTAAAATAGACTAGGAAGAAGGACCTGGCCACCCTCTTCTGAAAAAATCAGCCATGAAAACCCTGTGAATAGCAAAGAGCATTGTCTGATACAGCGCCAGAAGGGGAGAGGATGGCGCGGAAAGACGGGCAGGGTTCTGCTCTGCTGTGCACAGGGTCGCTGGGAATCGGAATGGACTCGAGGGCATTAACAACAACAAAAGTGACATGTAATTTGCATATAAAGGGCATTTAATAAATATTTGTGGTTATGAGGGAAGAATGATAAGCAACAAATGTAAACTTCATCAGAAGGGATTTAAACGAAGCTACAGGAAAATACAGAATTATAATAAACCCCTCAGAAACCAGAAGAATATCTGGGGGCCGGCCCGGTGGCGCAGCGGTTAAGTTTGCACACCCGGGGTTCGCTGGTTCGGATCCCGGGTGCGGATCCCGGGTGCGGGCATGGCACTGCTTGGCAGCCATGCTGTGGTAGGCGTCCCACGTATAAACTAGAGGAAGATGGGCACGGATGTTAGCTCAGAGCCAGGCTTCCTCAGCAAAAAGGGGAGGACTGGCAGTAGTTAGCTGAGGGCTAATCTTCCTCCAAAAACAAACAAACAAACAAACAAAAAACCAGAAGAATATCTGTACTGTGACTTTGTCATTTGATTTAATTATTAAAATTATTTGGATTCTGAATTTATTAAGCCTTGGGGAAAAAGCAGAAGAAAAAGTCCCACAATGGCCTCTGATTTGGGAAATCAGGGTCCAACAAGTGGGGGCCCACTCTCAACTGTAAAATGGCGATTATTCCACTACATACAAGTTTGACAGCAAATTTCATGTCTTTGAAGAAGAAATAATTAGTCTTGTGTGAAGCAGCAGAGAGAAGTGAAAAGCATCATTGATTGAATCTTTCCAAAATTACCACTCTTCCTGTGTGCAGCCCTTTCAACTAACATAATCATCCTCTAAAGTTCTCGGTGAAGGTCATTTCTGAGCACAATCTATTCCACTCGATCTAATGATCCAGCACCTCTTCCTCTGAGAGTTTGGAGCCGCTCACCTTGCAGCCAGCAATTTAATCACAAAGACATTTTCCTGATATTATGCATTCCTGTGTGAGATGGTGCCCCTCCCTTCACTCAATGTCCACGTTAAAAAAAAAAGTAATACAAATTAGATGCTTGCAATGAACCACTTTTATCCACAGACTTAAATGGTAATTTCAAAGATGCTTCACGTTCTTTTCTCAGAGGTCTTCAAACTAAAGTAGATTTTAACACTTAGCCCATAAGCATTTCTGTCCCTCAAGATTTACCCAATTAAAGACAAAACTAATTTATTAAATATATTTAAACTATCATGATACTGTAACAAAAATGCATAAATTCAATGTGCTAACTATGAACTTTTACTATGACTGATCAATGCATTGCTGATAAGACTAAATCATTTTTGTGCAGATCCCAAATGCTCCTGCCATCTCTATCTACTTAAAAAGAATCCTCATATATCACATAAACTGACTAAAGTGAGAAAGACTTAAAAGTAAATATTAAATATATTTAGGAGAACTGATCTTTATGCAAAAGACAAGTCATTTCTTAAAATGAAAAAACGCTTTTAATTTTTACTACATAAATG
Source organism: Equus quagga (assembly GCF_021613505.1). Lineage (NCBI taxonomy): Eukaryota > Metazoa > Chordata > Mammalia > Perissodactyla > Equidae > Equus > Equus quagga. The sequence goes on along the minus strand of NC_060275.1, from coordinate 49,843,477 downwards.
TGTATTTTCCAGACATGCCTGTTTCAGTCTTCAGTGTATTTGGGGAAGAATATTTTGTTTACATAGAACAAGCATAACTTATTGGTCACCTCATGAACTGGTTTATTTTAGCATAGTTGAAAGGATAGTCAGGTCTTATCTAGGATTTTTGGCTCTAATGATAAGGGTTATTAAACAAGATACTTCTATCTTACAGGGCTGACCAGTTAGCCAGGATCGCCTAAGCCTGTGCAGACACTCCAGAACAGGAGGCACACAGGCCCACACCCACACACCCATGTGGAGCTCCCCAACAGCAAATTACACACCCTTTGTATAAAGTTCAGCTCTTCCCTTGGTCCCCTGTTAAGATATTCCTAAGCAGGGTATCATTAAGGTGATGGGGGGAGGCAGAGGCACAGTAACATGTCTATTTCCTGCATTAGAGGGAAGAAGTGCTAAATTTTATCCAGATATATGCCTGATGCATGAATCAGCACTGAAAGAAATTCAGAATGCCTCAAAATAACTCACAAATAATAACGGAGAATTTAACATTATTATTTACTGATAGGTACTAATAAGACATAAAACACTTTTTTTTTTAAAGCCAGGGGTAAAAGATAATAGTCGACATAGCAGTGTGACATTATTAATGATTTTGCAGATTTTTTTCCTTTTCTACTATTGTCAGTAACCTGCACTCTACTTTCAAGTGTGAGAATGATAAAGTCTTAAAATAAAACTATTCCTTTTATACAGTGGTAGATGAAATCACTGCTTGGCTAAACCTTGCTCTTAATTCAGCTTCGGTCTAAAGAAAGGAAATAACCTGGATTCCTATTCTGAGAGATTTGACTCATAGTACAAATCAAGGCGCAAACACCACAGGTCTCTAATTGCTGTGAATGTCAGGATGAGTGTGAATCTTATGATCAGGACTTTTCCATTTGAAACAGCTATTACTTTTGATACAGTTTATTTAATGGAAAAACCTCTCTCATGTTTCAGATTTGCCCCAAGGCTTAGCTACAAGAATAATAATGTTATTAAAATATGAATGCATTCATTCTACAGACTTGAGCACCTGTTACCCACCAGGTCCTACGCTTGGGTGGGGGATCCTCAAATGAGTTAGATACAGTTCCTGCCTTCAACAGCTGTGATGGCAACAAGGTTTTTTTTTTGGGTCTTTGTTCTCCCCAGGTGAGAAGGACTAACGCTGTAAACTACTAATTGATAGACTGCAAGGTTCAAGCCCAGCTTTCAGAAGACTCTCAAATACAGCTGGTGCTACACGTTCTTAATTTTGTTTTTCTCAATCTTTAAAGCTTTAATTAAAAAAAATGTGGACCTGGAGCCAGCCTGGTGGCGCAGTGGTTAAGTTCACACGTTCCGCTTTGGTGGCCCAAGATTCACTGGTTTGGATCCTGGGTGTGGACCTACACATCTCTTGTCAAGCCATGCTGTGGCAGGCATCCCACGTAGAATGTAGAGGAAGATGGGCACAGATGTTAGCTCAGGGCCAGTCTTCCTCAGCAAAAAGAGGAGGATTGACACCAGATGTTAGCTCAGGGCTAATCTTCCTCAAAAAACAAAAAAAAATGTGGACCTAGGATAAGCAAATTTAAGATGACTGTGAACTTCAATTTATGACATTTTATTATTGTCAATCCAGAGAATATTCCTCTTCTATTTGTTCACTTTCCTTTGGTTTTGCTTCTTTTCTCTATCTTCTATCACTAATCCCACACCCCCCTCCCACCATAGGTAGCTTTTATAATATGTTTAAAATACATTGTTTTAGTCTACCTTTTATACACAGACACACACACATACATGAAGCTTTGAAAAACTTTGGCATGGAGCATGTTTAATTTACATAAATGATGCTGTGGTATAAATATCTTTCCGTTTCTAACTTTTGCTTTCAACATTGTTTTTAAAGATCTACCCATGTTGCTACATATTAGTCTAAGTTATTGCTTTTTACCCCATAACATGCCATCCTATTCGTGCATTGGGAAGCCTACCAACAGAATAGCTCTGTCATAAATATTAACATACCTTTTTCCTTGAGCACCTGAGTGATTTATCAAAGATATATCCAGTAGTACAATTACTAGGGTGTGCATAATTGTCAGGTGTGTGCATATTTAATTTCAGTAAATTCAGAGAGGTTATTTTCCCAAATAGCTGCATTAGGTAATATTCCCACCAATAAGGCACTAGGGTCTCCATTTTTCTACATCTTCACGAGCATTTGATATTGCATGACTTTTTAATTTTTCCCAGTCTGATGCTTATAGATTGGCATTTTATTGATGCTTTAATTAGTATTTTTTTAATTTCTAGAGAGTTCGAGCATCTTTTACTATTTATTACCCATTTAGAGTTTTCTTTCTGTGAATTGCCTATTCACGGACACTGCCTATTTTTTTTCCCTCACTTTTTCAAGAGTAGGGATAAAATAACTAATCCTGTCAAGAATATTATCCAATTTATCCTTTTTGTTTAAAAAATGTGTTACATGAAGAATTTATTTTAAGCCTTCAATACTAGGAAAGCTTTAGGCTTTTTTGAAAGCTATATAACTATTATGGTGAACTTTATTGCCATGGCTTTCAGGAAACTTATAGGCATATTTGATCTGTAATCACAGCTATATTGACCCTTTCAGTGAGTATTTTTGCTTTGTTTTTTCTTTGAATGCAATTTTTTACTTCAATATTGTGGTGAACTTTTTTTTATGTCTTTTGTCATAACCTAACTCAAAAGATGTTTTGAAGGAGTCAAGTATAAGTAAATTAATAAGTTTATTTTTTTCAAAATGTATTCGTTTAACTTAATTTGGTTGTCTTACTAGAACAAAATGTGTTCTTACTCACCTTAGAATGACAATAGGCTTTTAGAATTATAAGGCTGTGGAGATCATCTAGTTCAACCATGCACACTTTTTAAGTACGAGATGGAAGACCACAGAGGTCACCTGAAACTGTTTAGGCTATACAGGTAGGGAAAAAACTGGAATGGCCTGGCACCAAATCTGGTTTTTAGTTTCTTTTCATTTATCAAATTACCTTTTAAAAATTTGTTTGGGAGTGACCTTATGGTGTTGGGAAGACTGGATAGCCAAGCGCAAAAGAATGAAAGTAGACCATTATCTTATACCATAAACAAAATGGATTAAAGACTTGAAAATAAGACCTGAAACCATAAAACTCCTAGAAGAAAATATAGGCAGTACACTCTTTGACATCAGTCTTGTCAGTCTTTTTGAAGACTATGCCTACTCAGGCAAGGGAAATAAAAGAAAAGAATAAACAAATGGGACTACATCAGACTAAAAAGGTCTGCACGGCAAAGGAAACCATCAACAAAATGAAAAGACAACCCATCAACTGGGAGAAAATATTTGCAAATCATATATCTGACAATAGGTTAATTTCCAAAATATATAGAGAACTCATACAACTCAACAACAAAAAAATGAACAATCAGATAAAAAAATGGGGAGGGAATATGAACAGATATTTTTCCAAAGAGGATATAGAGATGGCCAAAGACACATGAAAAGATCTCAACATCACCAGCCCTGACCTCCTGTCTTGGTGGAATCCCAGCTTCCCTGATGAGGCCTGAGTAGACAGAGAGCAACACAGCCGGGCAGGATTCCAGTATTTCTGACTTGGATCAAGTAAGTATTACTTCTGGCAATGTCAATCTAAGGCTTTTCACTTAATATTTGCTTCCATGTTTGCCAAGACAAGAAAAGGGACATGGCAAATCCTCCTCTTCTCCAAAAGCTTGTGCTCGGAAGCGACGCCTCCATTCACACTCACACATCCTTGATCAAGGCAACTCACGTGGCCACAGCTAACTAGAAGGGGTCAGGGGGGCATAACTCTTTATGTATCAGAAAGGGGGAGACTAGAAATATTTGATGAAGAGCACCATTGACTACCACACCCCGAAGCCTCACTTTTGGTGGGTATAATGATAAAACTCCTCTTGGTTCTTATAGAGTACTGCTGTGTCTACTCAAGGGGCACCCCGGGAAAATCTGGAGATGGGATCACCTTCTGAGGAGCATGGACTTGACCTTGGAGGGTGATGGGGCTTGATTAGGGGCTGCAGTGTCTGAGACCCAGATGGTTGACCCAGGAGACAATAATCCAGGAGTGAAACAGAAACCAGGAGCCAGGCAGGCAGTGCTACTGAGTCATCAATGTGAAGGGACCAGGCAGAGAGCGAGACACAGATACTGGACAAATAGGATAAGAGCATGCACCAACCTACCTGCCCTCCTGTCTTTCACAAATATTTCTTGCACATTAAGCAACAAGCACAATTCTAGATTCTGGGGATTTAGTAGTAAATGAGACAATTGGAGAGAGAATGATAATTAAAAAGGATACCTGAGGCCTGAAGTGTGTACAGGGAAACAGCTTTGACACCGTCCAAAGTCAGGTTGGACTCTACATTTCACTGAGTATTTGAAACACACATCTCATTTGATACATGCAAGAACTCAGTGAGGTGAGTATTGCTGCTATAACCATTTCACCAATGTGGCAACAGTTCTTGAGGGTCGTAAAGTGACTGGCCCACGGTCACACAACTGATCCAAGTCTTGGTTCTCTAACTCCAAAGTCCCCTTTCACTTTTTACTTTTGGACTATGACATTGTCATCTCAACAGAACGCAAATATCAAGTTAAAAGTTTCCTGAGTGTAGATCTTTACTTTCTAAGGTTGACATTTTGCACTTGAGTCCTATTTACTGCTGGTGATTACAAATTTTTAAAAAATGTATATAGAATGTTAATCTCACCATATATATAGGACTCTTCTTAGATTCTTGTCATGCCCACTAAGGAATTCTTCAACCTGACATTTTAAGTCGCCAAGCCAATCGATCGGAAGTATTTTTAGAAAATGGTTACTTTGATTTGAAACGATCTCTTGCTATGATCCAAGTAGCCCCGTCTCTAACACGGCCAAATACAGACAAGAGCAAGAGGAGTAAATCCAAGCCTGCTTCCTCATCATGGGAAGAGAGTCTAATTGTCGAAACGGTGCCTGCTCTTCCCAGACTTTTGGCATCGACAGTGTTATGTCAAGACATGCTGTCAGGTTCATGTGGTTACAACAGAGCTTCTGTTTATAAAAGGGGAAGATGGTTTTTCAGTTGATTCGTCTTGAGCTCTATCATCCTCAAACACAAACAGGCACATGCACACACACTTCTTAGGTTAAGTTTAATTTAGTTTAAGAAGTGCTAGGAAAAGTCTTCTAAACTGTTGAAAACCATTCTAGGGGTTAGTTGGTGGCTTTTTAAAAGTGTCACATGATTCCATAGCTCTTTCAATTTGAGGTATCCAGATTCCCACATGCCATTCTGAGTAGGAAGTAAAAAGGATTAAAACCTGCTGCATTTGGGCCAGCCTTGGTGGCCTAGGGGTTAAGTTTGGCGTGCTCTGCTTCTGCGGCCCAGGCCAGGTTCCCAGGTGTGGACCTACACCACTCATCTGTCAGTGGCTATGCTGTGGCAGCAGCTCACATCCAAAAAGAGGAAGATTGGCAGCAGATGTTAGCTCAGGGTGAATCTTCCTCAGAATAAAAAAAAGGACTGCACCAAGAAAATAATGAAGCAAATCTATCTTCCCCAGTTTAGAATAATTTTTGCAGCTTTCAGGGTAGAATACTTAAACCTCAGAATACACTGGGTAATAAATACTTAGGGGTTGAGTGCTATCAGAGGGTTAAAAAAATAACAAAACAGAATAGTTGAGAGAATAAGAATTTTGAGTTTATAACATCTTCTATAACCTGGAGCTCTGATTATAAACATTTCTGGTTCTCTAGGTTGGAAAAAGCATCCGGAGATCCTAGTATCCTCTATTAGCTGGACAGTTATCCATTTAGTAGTGTTCCTTTCCCTTTTGCTGATTCTTTGGTCACACACTGACTTTCTGGGCTAGGAGGTAGACTGCTCAGTGAAACTACCTATCAGAAAGGGGATGCAAAAATCTTTCCCTTGGTCTTCGTCCTGGAGTATCTCACAAAATACATTTATCAGTTGGCATTTGGTCTCATGAGTCTGCCTGAGAGTTTTGTTACTTCTCGAATTTGGAAGCTAACTGTCAATATTATGAAGATATGAGTCGTAGGGGTGTTGGCTCAGGCCCAAGAGAGACCCGGTCTGAATAAGCTAGCCCCCCCAGCGGTGCAGAAGCAGAGTGCACCCCGGGAGGACAGCCAGCTGCCTGCTTCTGGATCCACCCTGACTCTACTGCAGCCACAGTGCTGCTCTTGGGTTTGATATCAAGCAAATACTCTATCAGTACAGTCAGTGGCTAGATAATGGGAGTCAGAATGCTTTTTCTGGAAAAGTATGGAGATTTTGGAGCATATTTAATGATGTAGTCCAGAATGTGAAGCATAGTGAGTATTCAAAAAATGTTAGTTTCCTCACATTCCCTCCTTCTTCCGTAAGCGGAGGTGAGTTCTATAGTTCTTGTTAATATAGATACACGTGCTATATAAAATTTTAATTATAAAATTAAAATAAATTATATAAAACTATATAATATATATTATATATAATAAATTATAAATTATATAAGATAAAACACACCTCAGTTTATGGTGACTTGAGGAATTTACTTTCCAGCTCAGCAGTGTTGGGCAGAGCTTGAGTAATACACAACCTTGAATCTGATTTCCTTCACATGGAGCTGAACTGTAAAACCATTCTTTGTGGTGACTTCGTGATAGTTTTGCTTAAGCAGAACGCGATAGCGATGCCTTCCTTAAATGGCCCTTGATAAGCCAATCAGTTTCAGTCTCATCTACTTCAATAAAAATGAAAAAACATTTCAATCTGGAGAAGAATCAAGTATCCTTTTTCCTGGAAACAGCTGTAAAGTGGAACCAAATCAAAAAATCTAGAAATAAACCCAAGGCTGCTGAAAGGATTCTAAAAATTCAGCTCCTCCTTTCCCTGATGAGGTGTTGTTAGTGCAAAGACTGTCTCAGGTCATGTGGATTTTTAATTACTAAAGGTCACCCAAAGCATGTAAATATACAGAGAACCATGTCTCTGTATTGACATAGATATCTATTACTTTTGGTTTGGCTCTATGCTGAGTGTATTTTTAAGGAAATATAAAAGCACATGACAGATCATAAAATTAACATGTTGAGAGCAGCATTACCTCCATCTGTTCTATAGACTGTCAGCCTCCTAACTTGCTTGTATACTTCAACTGGCAGCACATAAATTGCTATCAGACCTGGTACAGTTTTCAAAATGCACAGACAAAGCACACCACACCACACCATGTGTTGAAATGATGTCATATCAAACTAAACAGGAATTTCCATAAGACTAATAGTGCTATTAACATGTGAAAAGTGAAATCTATTACCCTTACATCCTTTTATCCTCATCACTCCTGGTATCACCCTATTGATCAGTTTCACTGACGTGTTTGGCGTAATTACATCTTCCAGATTATTGAAGTTTAACATTTAAGCACTGAACCCTTTTATTGTAAGCATTTGTGATGGAGAGTTTTCTCAAATGCATCATGTATTTCCCTGCTCATGAAATAAATGTGCTAAATGCCATCTAACCTCCTCTAATGGCTCGGTTATTAATGAGCAAATAGTTACAGAATTTTAGAGTAGGGAAGAAACTCAGAAATGATTCCATTCCCCAGGTCCATCCCCATTTATTATACTTGAACTTTAGACACGCTAAGTAACTTGCTTATGGTCACACAGTAGACATTACAGGAGTTCACCCTAAAATCTAGGTTTCCTAATTCCAAATTTCAGTGCTTCTTCCCAATTATATTGGACTTTTGGTACTTGTCATTTCCCTTGCCTGGCACACTCTCCCCTTAGAGTCACATATGCCTCACTCTCTCAACTAGCTAAATTTGCAACCCTCCCTCTACTCCCTGGCATTCCTTTCACTTGTCTTTGATTTTTTTCTCCAACATTTTATAGATGAAATCTACTTTATTTATTGTCTTTCTCCTCTCACCAGAATGTAATCTCCGTGAAAAAAAAGATTTTTGTCTGTTTTGTTCACAACTGTATTCCTAGTGCTAGAACAGTGCCTGACAAATAATAGGTGCACAATAAATAAATGTTAAATAAATCCCTGGTCTGAATGACTACAACTTCACAGAAGTTTGATTTCTCAATAAGGCAGGTGTTACAATGTTCAATAACATGGGAGTTTCTGGGTTATTTTCTCTTTTTGTCAGTAAAGAAGGTAATGAAATTATTTAAATAAAGTCTTCTGGTTAAAAAAAAAGTAAAGTTGAGTTACTCCGCATTTCTAAAAAGTTGATTTCTTTTCGGATGATAGAATAAAATATATGTTGCATTTACAAATATATTTCCACCAAACTACTGAAAGCATGGATGATGGTGCCATCAATAACTAAATTATGAACTACTTATGAAAATCCTCTGTAAGTGTACCCAGTAGGTTTGCGATCAATGTTTCAGTCTGTCTGCCCAAAAGTGGTCTTGCTTGTTCAATACGAAGCTCATGTGGCCGCTTGAAAACTAGTTGAGGGGACATCAACAACAGTGATTGTCAAAGAACCATTTGTAAAAGCCCTAGGGGTTGCTGACTAGTTTAAAGAGTAATCTTCAGTAAGGTACATAAAAGAGCTTTACAACACTGAGTTTCAAAGGAGGATGAGTCTTTGAGGAATCTGTCTGAAAATAATGAAAAATATAATGAATGTTAAGATGTTCTTTGCAGTTTTAGAGTGGGGGATAATTGGAATGACCCTGACTCTTGAACAATAAGAAAACAGTTAAGTCAATTAATGACTGGAAATTGGTGCTTCAATTAAAACAATGATTATAAAGACCATAGTGCAACTTAGAAAAATCTTATGAAATAATATTAAATTCTTTACAGATTTGGAGCCATATGTGGTGGCTATAGCCATGTAAAAATATGCATGTAGACAAACTTGAACGTGGCATTATGAGTAATAAGCAAAATCATTTCTTTTCTCTATTTCCTCAGCTTTGATACTTCATATTATAACTAGTAAAATAATAAGAGAAATAAATTGATCATGGAGCATAAGTTGCATAAGTTATAGCAGTTTACTTAAGATAACTAAGGAAAATTAGTTTCACAGGGAGGGCATTACTGCTATTTTTGGACTGACATTTGAAAGGGATTTCCCAAACTCTGTCTTCAGGATTTTCCAGATAATAATAGCTGCATCATCCACACTTAAAAGGGATGTGAGGTTAAATAAGATTTTACTCCTATTGGAAATTCATGATGCAACGATTAATCAAAGGCTCTGAAAACTTCTGTAGTAAAATAAACGATTCAATTATACTTTATTTATCCCTCAAATCATTTGACCAAGAATTATTTTCTCTTTGTCTACCTATGGCCACTCTGAGAATGACCACTGTTTTGCAGAGCACCCTTAAGAAACAGTACATTAGGCATATAGCTATCTTGGTTTTTCTCCAGTGAAGTTTCAAACATAAGAAATCAAGAAGGAAAAAAAAATGAAGAGGTTGAGTTCAGGTTGGGTCCAGGTTGCTTTGCCCCTGAAAGCTGTCTGAGGAAGACTGGCTTTATATTTAATCGTTGGAATCAGGAGGCAAAGAGGAAACTTCCCTCTAAAAAGAGAAGCAAATAAAAGCCTTTTCATACAGACCTTTCAGAGCAGGACTGAGTCAATTCCAGAGGGAGATGATCATGTCACACTGTTGGGAGATGAGCCACTTAGAAGCCAAAGTCTTAGGGATTATAGAATGGAGTTAGGAGTTACCAGGAAGGTTCTGGAACCCATGTACTCCCATCATACTCTGTACTAATCACTATTAGAGTGTTATTAATTTTCTTAGGGATGTTTTTCAATAGATTGTAAACCACCCCCCCCCAACCCCTGCCATAAGCTTCTTGATGACAGCAACCATTATAGTCACCTGTGTATCCACAGTGGCTGGGACTTAGTTGGTGTTGAATAAATACACACTGAATTAACAACAGAAAGAGTGAATGAATGAATGCCCTTGTGTTACAGGATATTGGACCAGATGAACTCAAAATTCTTTTCAAGTGTAACTCTTAAACATAATAGTCCTTAAGCAACTTTCTACATTTCCATTAGATTAGAAAGTACTAGAATAACAATTCTCACAACCTTTCCCTAATTTCTGCTGTTCATTAGTTTAAAATTCATATTTATTTTTAATTTCATAATATATGACATTGTAAAACATTCAAAGATTTCAGATAAAGCTAACTCATCTTCTGAATATCAACAACCAGGATGGAAATCTTATAGTGGTTTGGCACACAAAACCACTATCTTTGAGGTCTTTCTATTTTAGGAAATATGGATTAAAGTTTTTTCAGGGGCTACAGAGGATTCCATAAAATGACTGTACTATAGGTTACTTAATTTTCCCCTACTGATAGATATTTAGAGTGTTACCAAGATTTGCTATTATGGGAAATGCAGCAACGAACAACCTTGTATTTTAGACTGGATAGTGATAAATGAAATTGAGCATAAATTTTAACATTTAAATACTGCCAATTTCTTATCCAAAAAATGGCACACTAAATTTACATTCTTGCCAGGAATGTAGAACATATGCACTTCCTATACTTCTGCCAAAATACTTTTATTATCGAATTAAAATTTTTTCTAATAATTTGGGTGAAAAATGGTATTTTCTTTTATTTTATACTTCCCATATTACTACTGAAGTTTAGCAACTTATTATATAGTACTTGACATTGTGTTATTTCTGTCAGCCGTTATATTTTTAATAATATTAAAATCATATTAAAAACATATAAACTACAAGTAACCACTATAAATTATCTAGCCCTGTTGCCTATTGTAACAAACCTGTACCTTTCAACTATTCACAAATATACAATTGTCTATTCCTGTGGCTACTGAAAAGATCTTAGATTCTAGGTTTTATAATCTTCCTCAGTAGGAGGTCACACGGCCTAACACCTACACAGCCAAGTCAGTCACCTTTCTGCACTGTCCTTAATTCAAGAAAACATCACTTCTTCCACTTTGTAAGTGGGACGCCTACCACAGCATGGCATGCCAAGTGGTGCCATGTCCGCACCCGGGATTCAACCCAGCAAACCCCGGGCCGCCAAGAAGTGGAACGTGTGAACTTAACCACTGTGCCACCAGGCCAGCCCCTGAAACAGCAATTATTAAAGGAAGGAAATGATTACAAAAAGGAGAAACTGATAGCTTATTATTTTTAAATCATATTTGTCATGAACACTTCCATAATTCTTTTAAAAAAATGCGTTTTTTTTATTTAAATAAAAGATCAATGAAAAGGATTCTCATTCTGCTGGGAACTTGATGTCTAGACTCTCAAGTAGTTTGTTTTCCTGTTTATGTTATATCAAAGTAACTTTCCAATTAGTAGGCATAAAAAATTCCCATATATCAATCATTATTCACTGACTTGGTGAAAATAAATGAGACAGTTTCAGATTCAAAAAAATTTGTTTTAAGCACTAGAGAACCATACTTTATTTATTTATTTATTTTTTTCTCTTAAAGATTGGCACCTAGGCTAACAACTGTTGCCAATCTTCCTTTTTTTTTTTTAAGGATTGGCACCTGGGCTAACAACTGTTGCCAATCTTCCTTTTTTTTTTTTTAAGGATTGGCACCTGGGCTAACAACTGTTGCCAATCCTTTTTTTTCCCCCTGCTTTATTTCCCAAACACACCCCCTGACATAGTTGTATATCTTAGTTGCAGGTCCTTCTAGTTGTGGGATGTGGGACGCCGCCTCAGTGTGGCCTGACGAGCGGTGCCATGTCCGCGCCCAGGATCCGAACCCTGGGCCGCCGCAGCGGAGCACGTGAACTTAACCACTCGGCTACAGAGCCGGCCCCCTAGAGAACCATACTTTAGTCTAGCTCAACAAATAGGATAACTTGAAATTCTTCCAGCCTCTTTCACTTATAAACAACCTCCCTGAATTTCATAACCATGTGAGAAAACGCTTAAATCTAGAATTAGGAGATTGCATTCATCTCTGACATTCTGACACTAGACATCTGTCTGACAATGGGGCAATTCTTGTGATTATTTTTCTGAACTTTTGTGTCTTATTGTGTAAAAGAAGGGATTTGGCTAGACTAAGGGATGCAGACTCAATTTCCTTGATTTATCTTCCAACGTTAAAAAAATTTAAAGACTTCACATGAAGATAAGTATTTTCAAATGCTCCTTGAAATCCTGGGTGATTTGGCAACACGGGTCCATTAGTCCTACATTTTAACCACCAGCTGGAGCCGAGGTGCAACTGTCTACCTATGAGGCACAGACATCCCAGTTCGCCTAGGCCTCAGCAGGCCTGTTTCATTTATTTATTTTTATGAGCTGTAGACCCTACACTCATTCAATGTCTAACTAAAGGCTGGAAGAAAGCCTGTAGAGCCTTTATGTTCTTAAATTCAAAAGGCTGGGGTCCCAAAGGACTTACTGGTGAGATATCAGGAAAGACTCATGACTAATGTGTCCAGATGACTCAGTGTCTTCATGTCTTCCTCTTCTCTCTCACAGAGACTCAGTTACAGGCTTCTCTGGAAAGCTTATGCCTCCCACCTCCCCACAGGCCCCACAGGCCTCTCCGAGCTCTGCCTTTCACACCTGCCCAATCATTCTAACCTTACCATCTTTGCATACTCTTCTCTGATTTCCAGATTTTGTTCTCCACCTTTCTGGATGACTTGTTCTTTCTGTACTCTTATTTCTCTACAAAGCTGCTTTACCAACTGCAGGGAGTCTGGATTCTTCTGCGTTCATGCAAGCAGTTGGGGACCAATTCTGCCCAATTCCGCACTTAGCCAAGGCTCCTAAGACCCCAGCCTGTGACAACGCACCAGCTCACTGTCAAGGAGAGTCCCATGATGAGGTGGCAGAGCTAGAGCTACACAGTTGCTATTACGCAGAGAAAGCCAGTTTCTGGGATTCACTTTATAAAACTCTCCATTTTACATAAATGACACAGATGTCCAGAAAAATGAAATGATCTGCTTTGGTTTCAAAGACAGACTTTGAACAAAGATTTTTTTTTTTTTACTCTTGACAAAGGCAAAGGAAAAACTGAGCATTGAAAGCAAGATGATGGTTTCAAAGCAGATGAAAAGGCAGGTGAATGAACGAACAGACTGTATGGGTAAGAACGAAGGAGGAAGGAGATGGGATAGGAGCTGAGGAAATTTTCGCCACTTGATAACTCTGCCTTTACACCCACTTGAAGAAATTTATGTTATTTTTTATTATATATTGATAAGAATCTGTAAATTTCTGAACTATTTTAGTTAGCACTTAAACAAGGACAAGTGACTTGAAGAAGCTCTGTAACTGCGGGCCCTCCAGGACCAGTTCAACTAACCCCATCTTATCAACAGAGTAATTAAGAGTGGTTTTTCCGGAACTGAGACTCCTTGTCCAGTTCAGGCTGGTTGAGACCACCAACCCCTCAACTGGGCCTGTGCAAATGCTTGATAATGACCTTTTTGATGTCAAGGAGCTAAAAATTCCACCCTCAGATTGTGGTAACGCTGCCGTTTGGCGAACGTGTCCTATGAAGAGGCAGGAAGCCCGACTACGCTTGCGCAGATCATCAATTACCTCACTTCTCCTTACCTCCAATCATTTATCTCCACACTTTAGACTACCCTGCCCTTCATCCCATAAACTGTGCCCTAAGCCCTGAGTTAGGGACACAGATCTGAGAGTGTATGCCCCTGTCACCTTGCAGATTGATTTAGCAATAAAGCTGATTTCTTTTCCCAAAAGCTGATGCCGTGATAATTGGCTTTTTTTACGTGCATCAAGCAAGAGAACCCCAATTTTGTGCAGTAAGAGCTATAGAAGGATAAATTACCAGATAGAAATAGCTTTAATATATTTGAGATGAAAGCCATGAGAAGGAACACTACATATCTCTAGAAGTCTATTAATTCTAGCCCCCACTCAAGGAATTTTCAGCTTGATCACAGAAATATGTACTTGAATAACATGAATCTATTATTTTTCAGTAACTAGCTACACAGCCATTTAATATTTTCTATTCTCAGATTTTGAAGTACGTTGGCTGTCAGAAACCAGTGTTTGAGTCCAACTTCTATTAATAGCATTATACTCCATCATTATTTCCCATTTATCTTCATATCGTGCCTATTTCACTCTTTTTGGGTTTTCTTTCTGAAATATTCCATATAATGAAATATCTACCCTCAACATTATACCTCTAATTTCCGAAATGTAATTGGAATGAGACTATTTCTTTTATCTGTACAAATTTCCACTTAGCTGTCTTACCTCATTGAATTAAAATTTACCTTTTTTTTACAACTACAGAGAAAAGAATACCTATTAAATTACAGGTTATAAGATATCTGCATCAGTGTTAAAGATACCGAAATGTCATTAAGTGAAAGAATATAAGTCAAATGCTGTGTTCTGGGGGGTGTTTCATATTACATGGTTATTGATGATAAAAAGAATTTTTAAAAAATCTTGAGGAATGGAAAGACAAAAATTGATCATTTACTCTGCAGAAAATAATGTCTTATCTTAGAGGAGGGGAGATAATATAACTTCACCTCACCAGGTTTTGGGCCTTAGGAATGTTCCTGAAATAAATCTCATGAGCTAAGAACAACAGGAAATTGCCACTTACACACTTAAAAAGCTTTCATGCTGCCAGGAAGCCTCCTACTCACTTGACACTGTATCAGTTGCTAATGGTTTCTGGCTAAGGATTTGATTTTCTTTGTCTTAATCACCAAGGGATCACCTCTTTCCACTCTATCACAGTCCACTGGCTAAGTTGATTCTAAAATGCAGCATTCAGTTCTGTTCTGTTTTGAAAATTCTGAAGTACACCATCAGTCTAATTTCAGTGACAACTCATTCAATAGTTAGAAGATTTACAACTCACGTCCACTTCTTTGACAAATACTACCTAGAAAACCTAAAGGTATCATTAATATGTCATTTGGGAAAGGTTATGGGTTATTTATTTATTTTTCTGTTATGGGAAAATAGGCCAGATCCCTTTAAAGCTAGTAGTTTTCTATGACAGCTTTTAAAAATTGTTATTAAGTTGATTAGATCCTACTGTACAAACCAAGTTCTTGATATGAGGTAATGTTAGAAAGAACACAGCTGGTCACCTATTCAGGCATCTTTTAAAAGCAGATGTGTTAAAACCCAAAGCAGGTATAAGGAGAACATGAAAATTAGTCTTGGTGGAAAAGCACTGCCTTTCAAAATGCCGCAGGTGAGAAGGATGCTGGAGAGCATTTAATTCCATTTCTCACTTTTCAAATAAAAAAACTGAGTCCTAAGATGATCACAAAAAGATGGCAAAATCTGCTATCGCGGCCCTTCCCCCAAATTTTATAGCTCATTTAACTTGAGTAGAATATTACTCATTTCCACCTCTGTATCTCTTTCTCAAGAAGCCTTAGAAAGTATAGGGATGTCACCTCATAGATTCTTTACCAAAAAACATGTGATTATTTTCATCACTGTACACCTTTGTTCTAAATACTTTGTGTGTGTGTATGTGTGTGTGTGAGAAGAAGATTGTTGCTGAGCTAACATCTGTGCCAATCTTCAGGTATTTTATGTGGGATGCCGCCACAGCATGGTTTGACAGGAGGTGCTAGGTCCGTGTCTGGGATCTGAACCTGTGAACCCCAGGCTGCCAAAGTGGAGCATGAAAACTTAATCACTACACCACAGGGCCAGCCTCATCTTTGTTCTAAATACTTTTTCTAAGAGAAATTTAAGATTGTCACATTGACACAAAGAATGTGTTTAGCTTGCTTGTTCTCTCAATACAGATTACACATTTTAAGCTTCAGTTGGGTACCATTCGATCCACTATGATTTAAAATTTTTTCAGGAGATGAAGTGGAGGAAAGGGCAAGTTGAAAAGTTCTCACACTTAAGAATGAGAAAGAAAAAAATTCACAGTAAGATTAAGTACCAAAATAAATAAAGCTCAATAAACTATTCAATGAAACAAAAGTGGCATTATTTTCTCTTCAGTATATTCTATCCTGAAGCATATAGAATACTCTAGCAACATATTCTTTGTTAATATGAGCAAATTGACATGAAACTGCTTTTGCATGATAGAATTCCTTTGGGAATTCTGTAGACTGTAATCTCGATTTCTGTCTCTTCATACTAAGAGATTCCATATTGTACAGTGCCACAAACTCTCTTTGCTTGTTGAACTGTGAAAACTGATCACTGGCTGGCACTAAAATACTAGAGGGCAAAGTTGTACATCAGAAGAAAGGACAAAGAGATCAGAAAAAAAGCAACAAGGTGTTACTTGTGAAATAGAGTATCTAACATGTCAGAGGGATCTGAAACATCGTTTTCGGGTCAATTTGAAAAGTCTATTGCTCTTCTTGCAGCTACAGACTTTTTATAATGTATATTATTAATATGGATATATGGATACAGAGTCTACGCTAAGAAAAGTGGCTACCTTGTGAAAAAAAGAGGAGAGGGTAGTATCCATTGTTTCAATGAATATACACAGCGAGTGAGTTTAACTTTCATTTGTATGATGTATTATACGAACACTTCACTTTGAAACTCCTTAGACTTGGTTAAATCCACACTAGCTAATACATATTGTATCACTGTCCTAAATCTGAACGTGGCTTTTGGAAAGGTGGGAACTCATCTTTTACCCAACTTTTCCTTTTTTTTCTGAGTTGAACCATGCCTTCTCTATTTGGGGGGCTATTTAGCAAAGATAAAGCTTAACAGATCTCTGAAACTTTGGATAGAGTGTTTCAGAAGCAGAAAACATAGACTGAATTTACTCTTTAATTGGAGAGGCAAAGACATGGCCATCATATCCATAAGTTTCTCTTGATAGTCTTTCAGTGACAAGTTTGCTCACTCTGATAACTCTAGATGTGTAATTAAGCAATGTATCTCAATAGATCTAGAGTGATTTCTTAATCCTAGATGCCATAGTTACAAAGAAGTGAATTGGTCCTATATCAGGGCAAGAGACTTGATAACAAATTTCAACCAACAATAAATAATGACTTAACCATGTATTAACTCCAACTTATGATGCACACTCAGTCAGTTGATTCTGGTTGTTGCCTCATGCATTGATGAATAGATCTCATATATGGTGCTGAAGGATGGGCAACCGGTAGCATGTTTCTTGGATCTGGAGTCATTGTCAAGGACTTGCTACTTTCTCTGTCCTCTCGTATTGCCTGATTTTTATTTAGCTGTGCCGGTAGTCTTTAAATTCCTGAATACCTACTGGCTCAACACACTCCCTTTGGAGGGTAGTCTGGTTATGGTTCGATACCAGGTTGCCCTACTTGGGCTGCAGATATATACTTATTTATCACCTGGACTTCTGGATACTCAAATGTTTGTTTTTTGTTTTTTTTAAGTACTGATTTGGGACCATTCTCTCAGGCAGTGCTGGTAACTTTTAGTAACTTATTTTCATATACACTCATATAAACACACGCTCTTGAAGGCATATGTATGGGCCTTCAGTCTACGGGGTCTATGAATAATTCATTTCATATTTCATAGGCAATAGCAAAGGCCTGTAAGAGAGCAGTAACAGAAGAGCAAGAATGAAAAAGCCTGCAGAAAGTTCTGTTTTAATTTTGACCTCCTTCCATTTCAAATCTCCTATTTTATAAATAAAGTAGGTTTGTTTAATTTTTTCATCTTCTCATTCTCTTTAATAAGTTGTAAAATAGACAAAAAATGAGTATAAAAAGAGAGAAAAGGAGTAGTTAAAGGTCTAGATAGTTCACAAATAGTAACTAATATTGATTGAATGCCCAAGATACAACATAGAAATATTTTCAAAATATTTTACAGGTTATTTTTCCTCTTGGTAATTTATTTTTTTCCCCCTTTTGTCTTCCCACCATTGAAGCTCATTATTAGGTACTGTAAGCATGGGTCTGTCTTTTAACTTCTTAGAGTATGATGCTTCAAATGTAAAATAGTGATGGTGATAACACTATCAAATTTACTTGTCAAGATGGTTAAATAATATACAAAAGAAGCAATGAGAAAACAATTAAGAACAGTATTCTTAACCTTTGTGCTACTCTGCATGCATTTAATATTTCAGTTCTCATAGAATTAAGAGGATTATATGCAAAAGCTCTTTGTATAATGCTGCAAATGTTAGTTGTAATTATTATTGAAGACAGAGTACTTTTGAGTCAGTGCCATAAAATTACAAGTTACGTGAAACAATGCTCATCATCACTAATCATCAGGGAAATGCAAATCAAAACTACAGTGAGATGTCACCTCCAACCTGTCAGGATGGTTATTATCAAAAAACAAAAGATAAGTGTTGGCGAAGATGCAGAGAAATTGGAACATTTGCACTCTGTTGGTGTGAATGTAAAATGGTGCAGCCACTATGGAAAACAGTATGGTGGTTACTCAAAAATTTAAAAATGGAACTACCATATGATCCAGCAATTCCACTCTGGGTATATATCCAAGAAAATTAAAATCAGGATCTTGAAGAGATATTAGTACCCGTATTCATTGTAGCCCTATTCACAATAGCCAAGGTGTGAAAACAACCTAAATGCATATTGACGGATGAATGGATAAAGAGAATGTGGTATATACACACAATGGAGTACTATTCAGTACTAAGAAAAAGAAGGAAATTCTGCAATATGCAACGTGAATGGACCTTGAGGATATTACGCTAAGTGAAATAAGCCAGACACAGAAAGAGGAACACTGCATGATTCCACTTGTATGAGGTAGTTTATCACCAAGATGAAGACAGCCTTCAAATAGCTGTATTACAAGAGTTTTGTGGTGGCAGAATTCCAAAGATGGCCCCACAGTTCCAAGGTCATTCAATCAAACACCAGTCTAGGTTCTGCTGCGAAGGAATCTGACAATTATAATTAAAGTTCCATATAGGGTGACCTTAAGCTATGGACATTATCACCTTGAATTGATCTAGTCACATAAGCCCTTTAAAAGGCAGAAAAGGAAGGCAGAGAGACTGGAAGCACAAGAAGGATTTGATATGCCATTGCCAGCTTTGGATATGGAGGAGCCACAAGCCAAGGAATGTGGGTGTACTCTAGAAGCTGAGAACAACCCCTGGCCAACAGCTAGTAAGGAAGCAGGAACCTCAGTCCTATGACTGCATGGAACTAAATTATGCCAATGACCTGAATGAACCTGGATGCAGATTCTTCTCCCAGAGTATCCAGGCATGAGCCCAGGCCAGGTGATACCTTGATTTCAGCCATGCGATACCCTAAGCAGAGAATCTAGTCAAGAACTGCCTGGGCTTCTGACCTACAGAGCCCTGAGATAACAAACAGATGTTATTCTAAGCTGCTAACTATGTGGTAATTTGTTATGCAGCAATAGAAAACTAATACAGGTTCTGATACCCCTATGATTGCATATCAGTTAATTTACTTATAGAAAATTATGGTTCAAAGCAACAATGTAGAAAATTTCTGTTACTTTAAAAAATTTTTGGACTAAAACAGCCTAATTTTTCCCAAAGGTCATCAGTGTGGCTAAAATAAATATCCTAAAATATTCAAAGCTTATATATGATTAATAGCTAACAGGAGAACATGGGATAATTTTTCTCCTCTAAAAGATTCACTTATGAGATTTGAAATCCTTTGACATGAAATATAACATTTTATAATCAACCACTAAAAAATGTGCTTATTTGGTGGTAGAGATATAAACCACCAAAAACTTAGAATTTAACTTTTCTCTTGATCTTTTTTGTTGGAAGCAGAGGGAAGAGTAGACTTTCTCATATTATTTTAATTACTGTAGTAATATTTGCACATACTTAGTTTCTGTTGGAGATATTTACTATAAATATAATTTCTATACCCAGTATAGGAATACAATCAACTTTAATTAAAGAAAAGCATTTGCACAGCCACTCTGGCTGGACCTTATGCAAATACAGAAGATGACAAACCTGAAATTAATCACCACATGTCTGACATTAAAACAGAAATTTGTCAAGGTAGAAATGTATAAGTCATAACAATATCTAATTCCATGGTTCTTGGGCAGATCCCCTTCTGTATTCCGCTGAAACTAGCATTTATTTATATTAAAACTCTCCAACAGACTATCTTATATTTAGCTCAGCCATGTAAAATCCCCAGGTAGAGAATATTCTCTGTGTGGAAAATTTCAAAGGATGCTCATATAGATGTAACCTACATCTTATTTCTTGCCTTTCATCTCTGAAGAGCGTCTTGGAAAGACAGAGACATTTTCTCTTTCATACTTCAACATCCTCAGCCCGATTTAACAAGTTAGAGCAGCCAAGTGCACTAAGCTTTCATGGACCACTACTCTGAGTTATAATAGCCACAGAAGCAACTTGTTTTTCCCTTTGTGTGTATCTTTCAAGGATACATCGAAGCAACAAGACTAGCAAATCTCAGCAGAAACTTATTGACAAAAAAAAAGCTGAGTCAGAAATTTGGTGGTGAGATACAATTTATCATTTTCTCAAGTGTTAGTAATGAGAACTAACTAACTGAACTAACTGGGGAAACCGATATGACTTTTGAATATTGTCTTTGCAGTAAATAACGAAGACTGATAAATGTCAAAAATATACATTTAAAAAGCATTTAAAACTAGTACTAAACATAAACTGAGTAATGTAGAACATTTCTTCTCTACTGTGTATTGAATGCAGAAACTGCAAAGGTAATTACCAAGACACACGCTGGGCACCGTCAGTGAAAGGGCAGAAATAAGGATAAGTGAATAAGAAATGAGAAGGAAGGCAAAGGTCACCTCTGGCAAACCAGAACTCTTTCAAAAAAATTAAAATGAAAAGAAAACAAATTTCATACTGAAGACAAGGGCAAACTACAAGTGACATTTCTTTTGCAGTCTACTAAAGTCTGATTTCTCTTTCCTAGAGAAGGCAATCACTTCACCTAATGCCTGGTTTTGGGGAGATTCACGATCCAGTCATCCCAGAGTGAATGGGCTCTGTCTAAATGCTGCTTAGGGCCTCATGTAAGAGAGGTGTAACTTCCAATAGCGAAAAGTCAGGAAGAACATCTTTACATACCCTTATTTTGAACACTGCAATCAATCAGCACACAATTAAGCAAGTGGACATTTCCCCAGATGGGCCAGTGTTGAGGATCAACTGGCACACTTGTTAAACAGGCACATCCCCAGGCTTGACCTCAAGCAAGAGTAATGAAGAGTCTCGCAAGGAAAGAATCCTGGCAATCTGCATTTGCATGAGGTTCTTGTTGAGTCTTACAAGCTTCAGGAAATACTGCATGCTACCACCTCCCCTCCCCACAAAGAAAACAAATAGCAAGAAATGCCCATATAAATGAAATAACTATGTCCATGAGAGATAAATAACTCAAGACAAGTTGTTATAATAATTAACGCAACTGATTTCCCAAGTCACCACGACATTTTCTCACTTTTAAGGGATGAATCTGTTCTGGTGGGCAACAAGAGTCCAAGGCTAGCCACTCTCATCACTTATACTGACTTACCTGCCCTCCTCACTCAGGTACCTTAGTCTCTCTTTACCACAAGTGTCTTAGCCCCTTACTCACATTCTGTGGAACTCTTTTCTAATTGTTTCATTCTTCTATTTGAAAAAAATAATTAGCTCCATATGAGTCCAAAATAAAGGAAAAAAGGAACTGATAATTCCTTGGTATCTTTCAATAATTCTTGATCATTGGCTTTCCAATCATTGGTTATTCAAAAATTTTGAGTTCCTAGGAAATCACGATCAGATTGTAGAAAATACTACATAAGTTTTAAAAACATTTTTGCAATCATAATCTTACTACTGCATTTCCTTCCTATAATTTAATTGATTAATATAATGTTAACTAGAATTTTTTTGTTGTTGATCACAACACGTATAACATTTTACCACCATTTGACATTCTTTGTTCAAAAAGTCTAATCTTTTAATAATCTTTTAGAATCTTTTGAACTTTTTAAAAATATATGTGAACTAGACACTATTTTAAACAGGTACTAAGAACAGTAGTGACTTCATAGGAGCCACATTTCCCTTACAGCACTGAAACTGTAAGATTCCATAAGAAACTTCAGTTCACCTGCAGTCTGTATGTCTCTTTCTGGTGTTTACCTGCCAATCATACAAAGGTGCTAACAAGAACAGAATTGACCTACAAGCTGATTATTTTCAAATTCTGATGAACAAAATTATATACAGTTTTGTTTTGTTTTTGCAAAATTTACTCCTCGTGGTTGGTTGTACAATTGTTGACGTACTCGTAGAGTTTCTAAAGATTGCATATGGTCTATTGTCCAAGTCTCAGTAATAATGTTGACCTAATTATAGATCAGAGGGGAGCAGATCGTCTGGAGTGATATGGTGGTAAGAGATTTAACAGACCTACAGTTCCCAGCCTGGGAAAATTGGGTGTCTTTCCATACCATCTTAGCATTCAATAAATGTTGACTGAATAATTCTTGGGACACTTAAAAATAAAATTTCTAAATATGCCTGGGGACTCATATTCTCATGGGAAGTCATGCAGATCAATGAATAAACTGTTACTATACAGGTCTATGAACCACGCTGAGATTGAAGTAAAAGAAATACTTAATTCTGGGTATCAGGGCATTATCTCTTTATGTCTCTAGTTAGCACACAGCACAGTGCCTGAGGTGTTCTCAATAAGTGTTTCTTGAAAGAAAGAAACTAAATAAATGACTGATTAAATGATCTTACATCAATAGCAATCAAGAATGAATTGGGACTATTTAGCCTTGGAGAATATACGGAGTTGATAGAAAGTTCTTTCTTGGAGAGACTAAGCCTGAAGTCCTGTGGAACATACAGGTGGAGATATTTGGATATATGGGTCTGGAATTCAAGTCTGGGGACAACAGTGCCTTCAACTTTGGTCTCTAAACTGAGGAGGCCCAGAAGGCCAGAAGTGCAAGAGGTGTGACAAAATTTGAATGTAATATTGATAAGATCAGAACGAGATTCTAATGACCCTCCAGGTACCTGGTTCTGAAACAAGAGATTTCTTTCTTTTTTTTTGCAAGGAAGGATTTTCCCTGAGCTAACAGCTGTTGCCAATCTTCCTCTTCCTACCTACCCCCAAAATCCCCCAGTATGTAGTCGTATATCCTAGTTGTGAGTCCTTCTAGTTCTTTTATGTGGGCTGCCGCCACAGCATGGCAACTGACAGACAGGTGGTGTGCTTCCACGACCAGGAAATGAACCCTGGCCACCAAAGCAGTGAGCGCTGAACTTTAACCACTAGATCATCAGGGCTGCCCTGGGATTTCCATTACAGAATTATAGGAAACCATATTTTCCAACCTACTTTATTAACTTATTCCAATGTTTGATTTCCAGAAGAAAATTAAAGTCAAATCTTCCTTAACCTCCTCTGAAACAAAGCAGAATGAACATTTACATTGTTAATGTTACTGTTTCTAATTCTCTTCCAAGAACTTCCTGTCTTTATAAGAAATGCTCAAGCAATCTTTCAGAGAAATAAAATAGCTTACTTTATCATAACTCAGGCATAATTAGCATGTTAACCAGCACACAGATCTTAGTGGAGTAAGAAGTTGTAGATACTCCAAACATTTTTATTTCAAAAGATATTTTATAAATATTACTTAGGTGAACATAATGAGACTTCTTAGTTTATACCCCAAAATTGTGTTGGCTTGTATCATGATTAAGCCTGTGCACAGTAGCCAATAGTAATAAAAATAGATACAAGAAATATCACAGATCTTATTTATGAAATGAAGACTATTTAGCTACCAAATATAACTTCAAAGGTGTATATGATGAGAGAAGTTGACAGTCTAGAAACCAAGCCCATGTGACTTAGGTGTCAGTAGCTGGGATAGATGTTGGTATTATAACTTTTAGTCCATTTATATCAGATGTCTCAAGACATACACTACCTTGAGAAAAATCTTGGTCAACCAGCTTCATCCACATCAAGAATTGAGTTGTTATGTGGTGCATGCATCTGCTCATCAACTATAAAATGGCTTCTCCCATTAGATTGCTGAGGTTTGATGGGGAATAAAACTTCTATTCGAATTAGAAGGAGATTATCCATCCCAACTATTCCATCTTCATTTGAATAGGTTATTAGAAAAACAAATACACTATAAAAACTGTGAATTCCATCATACTAAAGAGGATATATAAACTCTTATTCAGGCATTTACAAAAAATGTGTTAGTTTTTGAAGAACCTGTTCAGATTTAGAAGGAAAAATTGAAACACTAATCTAGGCCATCAGAGCCCATTCTTGACATTTTAAAGTAATGAAATTCAAATTTTGCTTTTTGTACTTATCTCGTACCATATTGATTCTAAATTACTTGGAGTTTTTCACAGCATGACAAAGCATGAAGTATGCAGTCTGCCAAATCTTTTTTTGGTCAGAAGCAGCATTTATCTTGACAAGTCCTGTCAGTCAAGCAGTGCCCACTCACCCACACAGTGTAATAATCTAAGCTAGAAATAAGGGGGATTTTGATCATTTTAGTCTTTTCTTCTCTTGACAGTTACATCCTAGAGTGTGAGTGGAGTGATAGAAAGTGGAAACTGTGACCTGATAAACTTGTAATCTCTGCTAGGTTAATCTTGCCTCAAACCAGGGGAGGGCTTGGGGACCATTTCGACTGTAAGTGCCAACAATTATGGAAAGTCTGAATATTAGTTGCCAAGGCAAAAGCAGCAGTAAAAGGAGATTGGGATTGAAAAAGGAGAGCTGACATTTGTCACTGCCTCTTTCACAACACCTTCCTCAGTATAAGACATACTCTATAATCTGGGAATACTTGTATGCAAAGTTCTTTAAAATGTTTCTTTCCTTTGCAAGCCATCAGTCCACACGTAACCTTTAATCTCGTATCAGAATTAAAAACCTGATACTCATGGGGACAGATGATTATGCCACACAGATGGCAGCCAATGCCTGGGCTATTTTTAGGTCTGTGTAGCTGTGCTCGCCAATGCTGCCCCCATGCCAACTCAGTCCTGCCAAATTCCCAAGTCAGTCCTGGCTGAGTGGCTTCAGGTCTTCACCTCTTATTTGGCTAAGCCACTCATGCTGGTTGTCACATCTGGGGCCTCTGTGCTCCTGAAATGATTCCCCTGGTCCAGGCTCCCATCATTTCCTGTTCTCAAAATTATGCTCTTGTTTGGCCCAAACCTTCCCTGTGGGCTTTAATTCCTGAGTCTGGGATTTTGCCTCAGGCCCCTTATGAAATTCCTTTTCTGGTAAAATGAGAACCATTCCAACTCCCTTCTGGGAGCTGAGGCACCTGCCTTGGTCCCAATTCTGAGCCCCTGCCTTGCTCTTGTCATTCTCCGTCTCCAGCATGTTACCCAAGGACAGACCCCCCAGGTGCGGACTGCCTAGTGGGCCACACTACTGAGTGCCAGCCCTGCACTCTTTTTTAGGATACCCCATTGTAACCATGAGATTGGATTGGGTTTTGACTTTTCCCCTGACTGGAGTCATAATTGCTTCTGGGATTATCCATCCATCCATCCATCCATCCATGCACACACCCACCCCTCTCCACATCTATGGATGCACACATGCATCTATCTTTTCATTCATCTTTTCCTTCTTACTTATTACAGGCTTACTCTATGCCAGACCCTGTGCTTAGTGATGGAAATACAGTGGTTCCTAAGATAAACATTATCCTTGCTCTAGCAGAGGAGAAAGCTAACTAAACAATTAGAATAAAGTGTGATAAGTGGATCTCCATACATCTGCCTCTGTAGGTGGGTCCAATGCCAAGTTCCCATGCGTTCTTTCTTGCCCTGTTTCTCTGTGAGCACATAGCTATACCCTGAAGAAGCCAAACAGGCTAATATTTTTGGTTCCTTTATTAAGAACTTTAGGGGAAAATATCATTTCAAGTCAGGAGAGCAAGTGTTAATATTATATGCATATTTGTATAGTAACCCTTTAGATTTATATGGAGTTTTACAAAATGCAGACTCTTTCATTCACAGATCTTACTTGATCTTCAGAGCATATCTGTGAGGTATCTGCAGGGCAGGTATTATTTTCATCTTCATTTTATAGAAGAGAAACTTATGTTGATAGAAGTTAAAATAGCTTTAGCAAAATTTAGAGCTGAAACTAAAAACAAGCCTTATTACTGCTAAAATGAAATTCTATGAATATTAATAATTCAGTGGAAATTTGCATGGTGTCTAAAATCTTGGTAATGCTCACAGGATAGCCTTGTATGTCACCAATTTCAGAAAAGTGACAAAAGATAGCGCACAGAACTCTAAAGTGTTGGTCTGTCTTCCACTAGACGTTTATTACTTTCATCTATGAACCCAAGTGGGTAAGTGGAAAGATGAAAATCACTTGTCTCTTACCTTTGAAAGATGTGAACTCATTACTAAACCCTCACAAAAACAGCAGGTAGCTCTTGAGACATTTTCCAGAGCACTTGGAGAATGATTCAGGACCGAAGCTGTGCTGTGGCATTTTCCTCTCCACCACCCCTTTAAGTGAAGACTCACCCTTTTCTCATCTGCTATCATATTTAATTAGAGTCATCAGAATGTGTTGTTATATGTTGTTTGCTTCTTTTTATCTTTTCTTTCCTCCATACACCAACACGACTTTCATTTCTCCAAACAGCCTGTGTCCTTGAAACAGCAATTAAGAGTTTCCTTTTAGGGTCAACCTCCTTCAATCCACCAGAGTCAGTAAGTTTTTAAGATGCCAAGCTCTTAGGCAAAATTCAAAGGTGTCCCACACTGCCATATCTTGGCTAACCCATCTTTCTATTTACTTTATTTCTGGAAGGATGGGAAAAGTCTGGCACTTAGAATCACACACTTTTGTTTTTTACTGAAGGTCCTCCTTTATTATCAAAGCTCAAAGACACATACACCATGACACATGGATACGTAGATTTAAAAACTGTTTACCATCACCTACTAAGTTACACAAGAGATTCCATTCAAGTTGGCAGACAAAACATAAACTAGATTTAAAGTGCTGTATTGAAAAAACAAACACAGTTTGCATTTTGGGGCAATTAAAATAAGTGGGGACCTGACACTGAAAAAAAAAAATGAAAAGCACATATAGGATTATCATCCTGCAATTGTTCTATTTTGCTCTTTTCAATCTAAGAATTATTCTTATTTAGAGAACAACAGTTAGCTGGTCAAATTTATGCTTGAGACATTTACCCACACTTAACCAGAGAGGTTTCATAGGCTACCTCATCAGTCCACTATTCTAAACTCTTTTATGTTAAATACAAACACCTTAGCAACACTACTGTTAAGTCACATCTCATTTATTTTCCTCCTTAAGTACTGTATATGCTTGTTTTAAATAGTTTAAACAACCGTAATAAACTACAGTTTGCTAAGAGTAGAGGTAATTTGGTTAATGCTGGAAATGGTGTGGCCAGAGGAAAAGCAAGCATTGTTAAATATGTATGCAATTCTTACCAACACAAATTGAACTTTTTTTTTTTCAACAAAAAAGCTAGTCTGGGGGGCTGGCCTGGGAGCATAGTGGTTGGGTTTGCATGCTCTGCTTTGGTGGCCTCGGGCTTGCAGGTTCGGATCCTGGGCATGGATCTACACACTGCTCATCAAGCCATGCTGTGGAGGTGTCCCACATACAAAGTAGAGGAAGACTGGCACAGTTGTTAGCTGAGGGACAATCTTCCTCAAGCAAAAAGAAGAGGATTGGCAAGATGTTAGCTCGGTGCCAATCCTCAACACCCACCCCCCAAAAAAGCTAGTCCAAAAAAAAGTTCTCATTCTATAAAGATATATAATTTCCAAGTCACAATGAAAGGAATTTGAGTAGTTTACCAATTTTGTTTTCCGCTATGTACCTTAGAGATACCTCACTAAAAACTGTATCTGACACAACAGAATGACATTTGCAGAATATAATATTGTGGTGATGGTACTGAAGTTGATTGTCACAGACATATTAAACTCTTTGAGTAGTAAATGGTTACATATTAATCATTTATATAGAACATTGATTTAATAAAAATAGAGGACAGCAGCTGGAAATTTATCTCCTTCAATGTTCAGAGATAAAATGGTTAACCATTCTTTCCATTATTTTCTGCAGATAAGTCCTTTTTTCATATTGAAATCTGATGACAATTAAATTCGGGCATTTTCCCAAGCTACTGTATGAAGAGGATGCTGAAGGCCATCATTATACAGCATATTGCAACATAAGGACTCTTCTGTTTGCCAATTCTGGCACACTTCCAAAATATACCCCCAAATCCAGTTTTCTGTCCAGGAGGCTGGGTGCCAAGGATTGGATATAAGCACAGGAACTTATAAACAGCAAGATTATAGTCAACAGACTCTGAAAATTGAAAATGGCAGACATAGTGAGACCGGCGAAGCTGTAGTCATATCACCCTTCCGGGCCCAGGGCAGAAGAGACTAACATCACATTCTTAAAATACAGTTAAAATACAGAAATTTTCATTTTTATATGGAATTTGTACATGCAGATAAAGCAATGTGATTTTATTACGTCACAATTACTTTATTTATTTAATTTTTTTTGAGGAAGACTGGTCCTGAGCTAACATTCATGCCCATCTTCCTCTACTTTATATGTAGGACGTCTGCCACAGCATGGCTTGCTAAGCAGTGCCATGTCCGCACCCAGGATCTGAACTGGCAAACCCCAGGCCGCCAAAGCGGAACCTGCAAACTTAACTGCTGCGCCACCGGGCCGGCCCCTATGTTGTCACAATTACTTTAAAGCAAAAGTATTATAGAAATTTAAAAAGTCATTTCATAACTGTTTAATTCTCTTAAGCAGAGAGCAACCTGACAACCACTGGGGTGAGGTCAAAGGGAAGTGAGATTGCCACCCTGTTACGGAAGCCATTTGCCCTCAGGTGACTTTGTGACTTGGTTTCGTAGAACGGAGAACTTTCTCCTGACAGTTTTCACTTGCTCTCTGATTGTTTAGGTATAAATATCCATTCTCTGAAGATTTTCTGAGTGGTACTATTATGAACTTGTCACCATGGGAGCCCCATGAGGTCTACCATATCAATAGGGAGGAAAAAATCCCCAAATCTCTCATGATGTAGGCTCTTTTAAAATTAATTTTTTCTCAAGGGATTTAATCAAAACCTTCTCAGGATGGCAGAGTAAGCCATTGGTCCGTCTTTGAAGAGTGCACATTTCTTCCAAGTTGAAAAGAATCCCTAAATCTACATGGAGTGGATCACAGTTCACAAAATAGCTCCATGTAAACAACTATAGAAAGTGGACAAGTATAAATCACAGCTGTACAACAGTGTATACACAGAGGGACAAAACGCATGGAGCATTCTTTTAGGAAGAGAAGAAAACACTGGTTTCAACATTAGCTTAAATTTAACGAAATGAAAATTCCTTGTAACTTTACTGATTCTTTTCAACTGTTTTCTCAAATATTACATGAAAGCAGAAGAAGACCAAAACACACCCAAGATGATGATAATCTGAACAGCGGCTGCTCATATTTAACAACATTTAAAATGTGGCTCAGTTTTCAGCCACAATATCAAAACATCGTAACAAGCTTCTTTAATAACACTTTACTCAAAGAAAAGGAACAGTATTTTCATTATTTGGGCACTGGCTTTGGAAGTGCATACTCCTAGAATGGTTAAAAGAAAACTTTCTTCTTATATTTAAGAGGTAGACACCAAAACCTTGAATCAAGTGTGATGTGATTTTATGACTTACTCTTTCAGTATTTATTTATCCTGAGCATTATTTCATGTGCTTTGGGAGCAGAAAGTTGATGAGATGTTTTCTGTTCTCAAGGAGACTTTTAGTGGGGAGAGATATGTGTCTGCATATGCTGTGATAACAAATAATTCCAAACCTCCCAGAGACTTAAGACAACACAAGCTTATTTCTTGCTCACACGACATGACCACTGAGGTTGGCGGGGGCTTTGGCTACGACAGTCACTGAGGGGCATAGGCTGGCAAAGGTTTCGTCTGGATGCGTGTTTCCAGGTTCACCATACCAGGGTGAAGACATTGGGGATTGCACACTGGCTCCTAGTTTCTTCTCAGGAGTGACACGGCACTTTTGCTCATATTTTGTTGGCCAAAGCATGTCTCATGGTCACATCTAACTTTAAAGGGGGCACATGTAATTCCACCATCTGCTTGGAGGGAGAACTGGCAATATCTGGTGAACAGCACCAATGCTACCACAGAATGATAAGACATGTGTGTGCCACCCAAGTGTCCCTACTGCCACCAGAGATGCCAGTTAAATGGGTCATCATAAAATTTTAAGAAAAATATCAGAATGCCCTGGCTCCCTTAGAATTACATTGCCATAAACAAGAAAGTTGAGACATGCAGACGGATGCATCGTCTTCACCCACTGTAGCCAGGGTTGATTCTCTCAACATCAGTCAGAGATGATGACTTTCCCAGAGAAGAATTATGCTTGTATAAAGGGTATGTACATATCCGAAAGACGAAAAAGCAGAGGGTTAACTGTCTTCACATTAAAGATAGATACATAGTCACATGATATGTTAATTCAGGTCTGCTGTGAAACAGATGCCAAAGATGAGGTTAGATATGAGATTAGAGATTTATGGAGGAGGGAGCAAGAGAAGGTAGGGAGAGCATTCAGACTTCAAAGCAGGTCTGACACCTGTGGAAGGAGAGAGGGAAGGAAGGCGGAGCCTCAGACTGCAACGCATTTCTAAGAAAGGCTTGGGCAGGCTGATGGGAGGTCCACAAGCCAAAGCCACCTGCAGAAAGGGTCCCCCAGTTGGCTGGACAGGGCTGTCTCTGTGCTCCTAATGTTCTTAGTCACTGGCTGGAAGAAGCAGATGTAAAGCAT
Source organism: Equus quagga (assembly GCF_021613505.1). Lineage (NCBI taxonomy): Eukaryota > Metazoa > Chordata > Mammalia > Perissodactyla > Equidae > Equus > Equus quagga. The sequence goes on along the minus strand of NC_060275.1, from coordinate 49,812,438 downwards.
ATACTTTGCACAAATGTGGTGGCAGATCCACAGTAGGCAGCTGAGCCCTCAGACGACTGTGCTCCTGCAACAAGAGATGTGAGTGCTGCGTTTTTATGGCCACCATACCTGGTGTTTAGAATTTGTCAGTTCCTGCATTAGCAGTGGTCTTACTTTGGTGCACTAATAAGCAAACTTTAGAGGTTAAGGAATATCAATTCATCATTGAAACCAAAGTACTGTCATCTGAGACTGCAATCTGAGGCCTTGTATAGTCTAGAGAATTCCAGAGAGGCTGAGACCCCCAGGGTCTAGGAATTGAAATGTTTGTGAAAAAATATCCAGTCCAACTCCAGGCAAGGGCCTACAAAGAATCTACAGAGCCCTTGTATTTTCAGTGGATTTTCCATGCCGTTCTAAGCCTGCTATGGCCTCACCACCTCCCTAATCCATAGGCATATACAGACGACACCTGGACTAACTGTGGGATTCATTTGGTAGCCAAGTGGAGAGGTTGATAGAAACTTTCTTTTTTTTTTTTATTTGCATTTATCACCATCTGACATACTATATGTATTTCTTTGGAAACATTCATCTAAGTATACTTAATGCTGCCTTCTAAGTTTAGATAAATAAGTCAACTAAAAATTAACATAAAATTAGAGACTCAGAGTTGATACATTATGAATAAGTGTGGTACCCAAATAGAAGTCTCTAGGTGATTGAAATGAGAGTAAAATTTGTCTAATGGGAAAAAACTAATGGCCAGCATACAAAACATAAAAAGTCATTGAAACAGTATTACATTTGCTGTCCTACCAGTACTCAACGTGGGGGTTTGCTATAATCTATGAGGGGTTGGCTTTGCTTTTGTTGTCCAGGAGGAACTTGATGTCCCAAGCCTGAAGAACTGCAAGGTGATCTGCGCATAAACTTGACTAAGTCAATGTTGCATAGGAGGGAAGTCTATTTAGCTGAACATATAAGATGCGGAAGAGAGGATTTTGTATTCATTTTAAATCTAAGCTTTTCCTCATGTAATTTCACCCATCTGGAATGCCCTCGTGGATCTAAAACTTACCCAGTCTTTCAAGGTCTAGCATCAGGACTACCAAGCCTTGTTGCCCATGATCTGACATTTTATAGAATTGACATTCTATAGATATTTTCTATACCACACAATCTAGTACTTAGGTTCTACCTTGGTTTTCTCAATAACTGATTCTCATTTGGATTAAAGGGATAGTATCTTGTATATATTTTATACTTTCTAATCGGCTCTTATCATAAAGCTATGTATATTAATATATACAACATGCAATATACATATATATATAAAATAAAAGTACACCCTCCTTTCCCACATAAACATTCCTCTTCCTTGATTTTTTCTCCTTTTAATTTATTAGCATTTGACATACTATATATATCGATATACTCTCTTTTTATTCAGTTGTCTGTTGCTCTCTCAATGGAATGTAGGCTCCACAAGGGCGGCATTTGTTGTCTCTGAGTTCACTCCTGGATCTCAAATCTAGAGATATGTATATTTATGTACATCTAAATTTGTATGCGTATCTGTATTATATGTATAATATAGTATATATAGTTATGTATTTTTATGTGTATTTACATTCTGAAGCCATAACTTTAATCTTCTGATTTCCAGATATTTAAAATATCAACAATAACACTATTTTAGATGTTTAGGTTATTTGCATATATTGATAAACGTGTGTAACTATGTATTTTTAACATATATGATAAAATATTCTTTACAATATACATTATAGTCTAAGGATGTTTTTACATTTGTAGTGACTGTGTAAGAGCTAGTAACAGAAAGGAAGAAGAATCATTATTCATAGAATCCTAGGGGCCTGAAGAGAAGGAACTTGATTAACTGGTCTTTGCTCTATGCTGCCATCTGCTGTGTGTTGGTAAAACAACAGTGAACGTGTCAAATGTCTAAAACCTGATTACTGGGAAGGACTTCAGAAATCATCCTAACCAGCTTCGGTATGCACAGGTGAGAAAAGAGAGACATGAGAAACCAAGAGACTTGCAAGTCTGTTATCTGTCTTGGTATTAGCAGAGCAGAATGTGGAGGAAACACTGTTTAGTGGCAAAAACGTGAGTTCTGGAATTAGACTTAGTTTAGTATTTTGGTTACATGGCCTTCAGCAAGTTACTTAGCTATTCTGAGTTTCAGTGTCCTTTAGGGGGTTAAGAATATTTACACTATATGATTTCCATAAGAATTAAACGTGAAATATATATACCTCACCTGGCACACACGTGACTGTGCTTAAGAAATAGTAATTATTATTATCCTGCTTGTATATAAGCTCTTCCATGGCAAAGGCATTTTATCTTAAAATTCCCAGTGAGATAAAGTGTCTGAAGCACTTGGTTCATAATAAGTACTTATAAGCATTTCCTGAATAAATTAAATAGTCCCTCACATCTCATTACAAATTACACTGAAAATCATATACTGAAGATTGACAAGTGTCTGTGTTGTAAAGTGCAAGTAATATTGACTGACTTATTCTCTTCATTTACTTTTCATGCTCTAATTATGAATGTGTGTTTCATGCAAATCATAATTTCTAGTTCTCGTATTTCAGAATATTCATGTTCACTACTTTTTTATTCAAACAGAGTTTACAGGCAAATACTTAATTCCACACTTTCTACCCTGATTTCTTTCACAACAGCTAAATATCAGACTTGTTTAGTACCTCCAAAGAAACCATATGTTTATGATGAATCATATTTCTGAAAGAAGAAGATCAGTCCTGTACAGTATGGCAACTATAGTTAATAATACTGTATTGCAAACTTGAAAGTTGCTAAGAGAGTAAATTTTAAAAGTTCTCATTGCAAGAAAAAATTCCGTAACTGTGTATGGTGATGGATGTTAGTTAAACTTACCGTGGTGATCATTTCACAATATACACAAATGTCGAATCATTGTGTTATGCACTTGAAACTCATATAATGTTGTATGTCAATTATACCTCAATTAAAAAAAAGAATATCAGTCTTGGAAAATTATATAATTCCTACAAAGGAGTTATATGAAAGTTACTTATAAATATTTTTGCATAACAATTTTCTCCAAAATATGATGTTCATGAAACAGTTCCTCATTTTCCGAAATCTAAGCTAAGAGAAACAGCAGTCAGAAAAACCAGCTAAACTTTGAGTAATAATCAGTGACTAACAATCTAGGTTTTGAAACACTTGTGGTCAATGACAACAAGAAACGATGAGGATGGTAGAGAATGAATGGCAGCTGGATAGCAGTAAGCATCTTACATATAATATTTGTTACTCCCTAATATTATTTCTTTTGATATAATATAAATAATATTACTTTGTAATCTATTTTGTGGGTTCCTTAGGGATTCTAAAATTAAATTTGATGAAGTATCTAAGAACAGAATAATCAGAGGAGTGCTTATAAAATGGATAAAGAATGGTTGGAAAAGAACATTAAATTATTAGGATCTAAAAATTTAGAACTTATGCCTCTTATTTATTGATGCCTGAGATGTAAGGCAGAAGTAGTCAAATTGAAAGAGAAGCATGGCTGGATAAATACTATCTCCAAAACTGACGGCTGGAGAAATGAGAGTGGTCCTGGGGTTTGCTGAGTTAATGGAAGCAGAATCAAAAGGGAATCATGAGGGAAATCCCTAGACTGATCAATTGGGGAACAAATTATGCAGTGGCTGAGGGGCTCAACATAGCACATTTGCCCCCAGGGTGAAGTAGTGAATGCAGCACTGGGAATGGAGAGGCCCCAGGCAGCCAGCGCTGCCTAGAAGGCAAAGTCTTGGCATACTGACTAGCATCAAGCCCGAGTCTGTTTACCCTAAGCCAGATCTCATAATCAGAACCTGTATCCTCAGGGATGCCAAGAGACATCTGCAAACAAAAACATGAGCAGACAGCCAAGGATAATTGAACAGTCGCTAAAAACCAATACCATCAAAAAAGAAAGACAAAACTCACTAATAGGGAGAATACCCTAGGAGACACGTATAAAAGAGCAAACAAAAGGCTATATTAATGAGTACAATTAATACCTTTATACAAATTACAGTATTACATGCACTAATAAAAGTACGTTGATTAGCCAAATAGAGATTTTTAAAATTTAAATCATGAGTTAAAAAAAATCACTAGGTTGGCTGGATATTTCAACAGATAAAATAGAAGTAGTGTATTAATGAGCTGGAAGATGGAAGGGGAAGAAATCTCCCAAAATACAGCACTGACGAATAATGAGATAAAAAGTATAAGAAAAAAACTGAGAAATTTAAAAATAAGTCTACAAATCCCAGCATCTGTTTTATGGAATTATATAAGTGAGGATAGTGGATGAGTAAAGTAAATAATTTAATTAACATATCCATGGCTTGGAAGTCACAAGTCTTTGGTGGAAAGGGTCTTCTAAGTGCCAAGAAGAGTGACTGAAGAGACTCAAATCATACATTATGCTGATATCCTAGAAAGCAAGGACAAATATGAACTCCTATAGGCTTCTAGGGAGAACAGATGCGTGATTTACAAAAAACGAGAATCAGTTTGACAGGATTTCTTTCTTCAAGAGCTCTGAATATGATGAAACACTATCTTCAAAATTCAGATGGAAACTCTTTTTGAAACTATCATTTTTTGCCTAGCTAAACTAGCCCTTTTCTTGGGTTTTTCACAGGTTTGTACTCTGGCAAAGCAAGACATGTATCTAGGGAAAAGAAAGCTGACTATGAAAAATAGTGATGATTAAAATAACCCATTAAACATAAATAACTGTAAATAATTGTTGATGTACAATGTAAAAAACAAATATATTGAACTGAGATCCCAGATGATCTCAATGTGGGATCAAGCAGGAATCGGGAGTGAGGAAGGTTGTAGGAGAGAAGTAAAAACATGTTAACTTTCTTATCTTAATTACAGAAGGATATAGATACAGACAAATTAATACAGTGATCAGGATGCTAAAGAATTAAGTGGAACTCCTACAGGACTACAAATAAGACACTTGAACATTAGGAAGAAAAAAATGAAAACAAAATTCGTGAAAACAATACAAGTAAGGAAAAAGAACTATAAATAAAATCATGATTCCAAACATGAGTTATTACAATAAATTCAAATGGATAAAATCACTTGCTTAAAAGATAGAGACTCTTACATAATGTGAAACAACAAGAAAAACCAAAAACAGAATGCTTGCCTACAACAGACATATCCAAAGCTAACTGACACAGACAGGTTGAAGATAACTGGATTTAAAAAGATATAGCAGACTGATAACAACAAGAAGAGAGGAAGTGAGGAAACATTAATACGAGATAAAATAGAATTCATGAATTTAGAATAAAAAATTTAACAAGAGCCAGCCCTGATGGCCTTAATGGTTAAAGTTCGGCATACTCCGCTTCAGTGGCCTGGATTTGGTTTCTGGGTGTGAAACCACACTTGACTCGTCTGTCAGTAGCCATGCTGTGGTGGTGGCTCACAGAGAAGAACTAGAAGAAAACCATCATCTTTATTCTCATCTCCACTCAACCAAGATATGCTACTTTGGGGATCCTTAATAATTTATGAGGAATGTGATTGTTTTATCAGAGATAATCCAAGCTAACGTGGGAGATTGACTAAAAGATTATTTTTGTCTATTTTAAATATTTCAAAATTTTACTATTATACCTAATTCTATAACCACGAATATAAATATTTGACTTATTTCCTTAGGACTGATTTTTAGAAATGGGAGATTATTAATTTAAAAACTAAAAACTAAATATAAATATGTACATAGAAATGTATGTTTGTGTGTGTATATTATAAACATGTTTATATATTCAATTACCTGATTAAAATATTTATTGGAAAAGCAAAATTACTGAGAAATCTTTGGTCTCTATGTGAATCTTTCCTTGAGACAATGAAATATTAATATAAACACTTTCTCATAAGGAGATAATAGGCACATCAAAATGATAAACTGATGTCTTATAATTGTTTAAATTTGCCTGGTTAGTTATCCACTTGCTATTTAAAATGCTTTATAATTTAATAATTTGAAGCACCACTACCCAAATCTCAGACTGCCCAGCACAGTGCTTATTCCCATCGTTCCCAAGAAGTGTACATCACCATTATTTCAGGAAAATGATGTGGCTGTCACCACATTCTAGGGTAGAATTACCTCTAATAATAGTCCCATTATTGTAGTGATTACTATTTCACAATGTGTAATAATGCACTATTTTGAAATCTCTTACAAGAAGTTTTTCTCTAACGTTGTAGCAAGTCCAAAAGGGGGGCCTGCTTGTCTGAGCTATCTTGAAGGAGAAGAGCAAGAGGGAACGATGGCCTTCTTTGCAGGCTGTCATTATGATTTCCCTAACTCTGTTCGAATATCCATTCGTGGTACAGAGAGTATGTCAACTTTGTAATTCAAAATTCCCATTGTTCCTAAGTATGTTGCAGCTCCTAGAGTTTTACTGCAAGAGTTTCAGTCTGACTTAAGGTCATACACTTTCCTCCCATTGAAAAGTATTTCCTTAAACAGAAGAGAAAGAATGTGCTCACAAATGTGTGTCTAAATTTTAATTCTCTCTTGATCCCTGCAGCTGCCTTGTAAAGACTGAGGGCCCTGCTGTGCCTGTCTGTGTTCCTGCCCCAGGACAATGGATAATGAATAGCAAAGAGCTAACAGCCATTCTGTGTAGACATTCAGCATCACAGAGCCAAAACTCTAAGTCTATGATTATCCTCAGACATTTTTCTTTCGAAGAATTCTCTTAATTAGCCCAGATAGTTTAGAGGCACAAAGCAAGAGTCCCTTACTGCATTTTTAGTTGGAATCTGACTCCACTGGGAAGGTAAAGCATATTTTTAAAAAAATAAATTGAGATTGGTTTCTCTTGGATGTGATCTTTCGTAAATAGTCAATGTATTAATCGTATTAGAAATCAACATTCTTCATCTTCATGTCATCATCATTCTCATCACTCTTATTTTTACCGTTTTTTTTCTACTTTTGTGAATTACAAGTAAGTGTTAACTCCCTTATCTCTCCCAACAACCTCATGGGGTAGGTGTTATTATTACACCTTGAATTGACAGATGAAGAGGCTAAGGCAAGGGAATTTAAGTTGCATATGGTCACAGAGTTAGTGATGTTGGAGTCAAAACTTGGGCTCTGGAGTAAGGCTGCTTGTATTCAAAATCTAGCTCCCCCACTACAAACAGTGTGACTGCAGGCAGGTTTCTTAACTTCCCTGATTCTTCGTTTCCTCACCTGTAAAAGTAGCAAATCATAATGGATGTATTCTATGGAGATTAAAATGGCATGGGGAAGAGGGAAAGCATAAACTGTAGAAAGAGGGAAGATTGGGCAAACGGGATGGCATAAACTCACATTACTATTCATCACTTTTATATTTATGCTGTTACCTATAGAATATTGAAGTAACCAGGCTCTTAACTCATGACCAAATTTAAAAAATAAAGAGCAGAATTTGGTAAATGCTAGTTTCTGATGCAAAGTAAAAATCAATACAGACCCTAGGAGACACAGCTGTTTGTCTAAGAGGAAAATGAATTAAGAGTTCACACTTCTGTAAGGAAAGAACTGAGATATTAAAATGTCCTGTCATCACTAATATAGCATGTTTTTCCAGAAAGCAGATGAATTCGTTTTAATCCTCCAACTTTATACTTTCAAACCAGGAAAGTCACCTTCAAGTTGTGCTATCTGAGGATAATGAAGGGAAAAAAAAGAGATAAAAGCAAATCTAAAAATTCCAACACAAGTATTTTAATGCATAAATCAAAGTGACCTTAACAAGTATTTTAATGCATAAATCAAAGTGACCTTATTTTAATGTTAGCCAGAAACAAAATAAACAAGCAAAGAGGTTCTTTACACACAGCAAATTAAGTGGATAGAAATTCTAGTAATTTCCTGTGAATGATTTTTTTTCAACATCAGCTGCTTAATAAGAAATAGTTTTGGAAAAAACCCTCTGTCGACACTGAGAGAAAATGACATTAGACATTAACAATCACCCTATTTTGGAGTTCCTTAGCCAAATGAGTCAATGAAAGTCAGATTATTTATAGAAAAAATTTTCTTAGTTCACAAATTAAACTCTGATAATTGAAACACCACAAACAACTAACCCAATGAGACTTTTTGGACATAAAAGGAATGAAGCGAGGTCAATGTTTTCAAGAAAAAGGCATAGGTGATGGTGAAGGCATTGGAGAACATTCTTTATAATTTATTTCTGAGCAGATAACCTTATTTATGGGAATAGATTATTTTGAAGAAAATAAATGAAGTTTATCTTTTCCCCACAACCAACACATTATAAAGGTTGAAACACTTTCAAGAGATATGCATGCAACAGATAAGAAGAGAATGTTTCATGTAAAATAAAGAGCTTTGAACAAGGAGCCAACTGACACGGATTTTAAATCTAGTTCTACTAACTGTCTAAATTTGAGTAAGTTATATATTCACCTCTTTATGCCTCAGTAACTTCTTTGGGGGTCAAAAATTGATTGTTGGATGGATATATTATTTCTAAAGGTCTTTCTGCTTCTAATATTCTCACTAGACACTGCTTAATTATATTTTATCTCAGGGCTTGAGAGCATTCAGCAAGTTTCTCTCACTTAAATTTTCATAAAAATGGCCATCTGCTCTATTTAGAAGGAAGGGAGTGAGGGAGAGTCTGTTATCATAGAAATAAATCTACCTAAAGTCTCACCATTGCCAATTTTCTATAATTTCAGCATGACCCCCAGAAAGTCATTTTAATGTTCGTCTTAACTTTGGAAGGCGAATCAATTGCCAAAATTTTTTTTTTTTTTTTTTAAAGATTTTATTTTTTCCTTTTTCTCCCCAAAGCCCCCCGGTACATAGTTGTGTATTCTTCGTTGTGCGTTCTTCTAGTTGTGGCATGTGGGACGCTGCCTCAGCGTGGTCTGATGAGCAGTGCCATGTCCGCACCCAGGATTCGAACTAACGAAACACTGGGCTGCTTGCAGCGGAGCGGGCGAACTTAACCACTCGGCCACGGGGCCAGCCCCATATTGCCAAAATTTTTTAAAAGTTACTATGTAATTTAAAAATAGTTCAGTCACTTATATTATCATGCCAAATATCTTTTCCCTCAGGGCTCAAGGAATTTTTAAAATATTTAAAGTAACAAATCACAGCTAATTTATGTTCACCAAGCTTAACCAATATCACAAACTCCAAACTGAACAAACACAATATCCAGTTTTCGGAAAACCTGAGATAAAAACCATTTGCGTTACCACAATTGTTATCCTTTCTTGTCCCGTAAATGTAAACGTAAGTTTTCATTGAGTACATCTTATACTAGAACAGTGTTGGCACTCAGTGTTTCCTGAATAAGTGGATGAATCACCACACCTAATACAGAGGACAAATCAGAGTATTAAAACTTCTCGATTCTGCTTAAGAAACTTTATTTCCTGCTCAGGACATTTTTCTCCTTTTTTTCTACTAATTTAACCTCTCAAAGATCAAATCTTTAGTCCCATTAGTTCTCTTGACAGTAAAATGACTGAAACCTTTTCCACTTCAGAATCATCAAAATTTACCAGTGGGAATTTTCCTCTTGTTTACTTTGTGGGGTCAGCCACTAGACATTACAAAGCTTTCCCAGCATCACTACATTTAAAAAAAAAAAAAAAAAAAAAATCAGGGGCTGGCCCCGTGGCCGAGTGGTTAAGTTCGTGGGCTCCGCTGCAGGCAGCCCAGTGTTTCGTTGGTTCGGATCCTGGGCGCAGACATGGCACTGCTCGTCAGACCACGCTGAGGCAGCGTCCCACATGCCACAACTAGAAGAACCCACAACGAAGAATACACAACTATGTACCGGGGGGCTTTGGGGAGAAAAAGGAAAAAAAAAAATCTTAAAAAAAAAAAAAATCAGTGGCAGTAGTTTCTCCAGATACGCCTTTTCTTGTTTCAATACCATATGGTGCTGGTGAGTAACAGTAAGAAATTGTCAAATATTTTAATATGATTGCTAGTTCTAGGCTTCTGAGCTGTGGCTGGGTCAACCTTTATTTATTGTGTAAAAAGAAATAACTAGGAAACAAAAATACTTTCTTTTCCTTCCTTTCTTAACAAATATAACAAAATAAGAACACTTCAACCAAACAGAATAAAAAGTGACTGGAATCTCTAATAACTAGAGAAAATTTTAGCAACTATACCTCAGTTGAAGGCACCAATACTTCCTTATGGCTACATTCTCATGGGAGCAATGTGACGGAGCCCTCACTTAGTTTGATTATTTCAGTCACAGGTACACTGTTCCTAAACATGGACAGTGAATAAAAAGTGACAAGGATCTCATCGAACAAAACCAGACCCAGCTTATTTTGTCTGGCATCGTTAGTCTGGAAAACAACAGCAGGTTTTGAATGCTGTTCAATTATCTAGAATATAAGTATTAATAATATCATTAAGTGAGAGAATAACAGATTCAACTTTGATATTTCTTTCCAACAGCAACAAGTCAAGCAATCTTTCTTATTACAGAGTTGTTCTTTGTTCAATTGTGTTTAAATGCAACAAGAGTTTATAATGCCTCACAAGAGACATGCTGATTAAGAAAAATCTAAAGATTTTCTTTTTAAAAATTAGAATCAGTTGTCTGAAGTCTAATAATGGAACTTATTGTTAGACCTGAACCTACTATCATTCTAGGGTTCTTTTCACAGTTAACTCTTGATATCTCATCATCTCATCTCATCTCTCCTCTCTTTCCTCCTCCTCCTGCCCCTCCTGCTCTTCCCCTTCCTGCTTCTCCTCCTTTCCCTTCCCTCCCCTTCCCCTCTCTCTCCAACAATGCTATCACATTTCTAAGGCTCCTGTTTTCTGGGGGTTCTCTCCTCTCCTGCTCCCCATCAACTCCCTCCCTCCCTCCCTCCCTCCCTCCAGCATTCTCTCAGAAATGAGTATACACCTCATCGCAGTGAAGTCACGTGGTTTGAAGCGCAGAAAAAAGAGCTGAAGCTTCACTTTTCAGCTTTCAGCTCAGTGTAGTTTCCCTCAAATGTGCTATTTTTCTTGTCTCCTTAGCACAACATCATATATTTTATTTTTAAAAAAACTATGTATAAAGGAAAGAGCTCACTGTAGTGGCACATTTGACTGGATCTGGCATAAAGTTGCCAGAACTGAGCATTAACAAAGTTACAACAAAAGCCTCATCTACCTAACGCATACCATGTAATGCTGAAACTATATTTTCATTTACGGAATGGGCTCAAAATGAGGAATTAATACAACAGAGTAGAGAAAAACAAAGGAAAAACTTCTAATGCAAAAGAGCTAAGTTTCAGAAGATGAAGGGTTTGCATATTATATTTGGAGGCATCAGTACTGAAACCTTGTGCCTCGATGTAAGCACTTTGCCCTGTCCATTGATATTAAACTCTCCCACACACCCTGTTTTCTTTCTCCCTTTTTTCATAGTATATATCACTACTGTTTGTTATTATACAGTAAGTGCTTGCTGGCTGTTTGTTTCCTTCACAAGACTGAAGGAGGCGGCCAGGGCAGGAAGTGGTTCTGCTCAGAGCAGGTCTACAACAGATATGAGTTGAACTGATTTATGAATGGATTACCTTCACTCTACACTAGCCAAAGGATCATAGCTAAAGAATCAAATTTTGTCTTTTTGGTATTTTATCATCTAGATGCATGATTAATGCAAATATGTTAAGGGAATGGATTACATAGATTGATTAAATATCCTATGATTTTTTTCTCACACTAATTTCAAAAGATTCCACTCTAAGTAGAAAAGAGCCATGTTTGAAATCAACATTCTCATTGATGTTTAACTTGTTAAATCTTAAGGATGATACCAGGGTCTGGCCTGGTGGCTTAACGGTCAAGTTCACGAGCTCCGCTTTGGCGGCATGAGGTTCACCAGTTCGGATCCCGGGCGTGGACCTACGCCCTGCGTATCAAGCCATGCTGAGGCAGGCGTCCTACATACAGGCCACGTACACCGGGAGAATGCTGAAGCCCACGGTAGACTACGGCCCAGACGTTGACAGCAATGGTCTGACTGCTGTGAAAAGTGTCATAGGCTTTCCACGTTAGATTTTTTTCCTATTCACTGAAAATAAGATATTTCCCTAAGTGCCTTTTAGTTTTCAAAGTATAAGGTAAACTGGATCCTTTTCCAGCGAAGTAAGTTATTAGAAGCTCAAGAGACTTGACAGAATACAATGGGATCTAATCTTTACTATCCTCATACATATCCTTCTAGAAAGGCTATTCTTTATAACAAATAAAATTTGTTATTCTTTATAACAAAGAAATTAACACTGCAGTATTGATAGATTAAAGCACCTACTATCAATAACTGAGGCAAGCAGGACAGCATTGGATCCACTGATTTGACTCATAAAGTCCATGGGACACATCTTCAAACTTGTATTCATTCATATTTAAAAGAAATTATTGAATGGATGGCCCAGTTTAAGACAAGTGGTCATAAAGCATAGTCAGAATCTTTGGCGAGGACCTGTGAATTGGTATTTTCAATAGCTGCTCATGGTGACTCATGTGAAATCAGGGTCGACAATCTCCAGTGCAGCTCAAAGTGTTAATGTGACGTGAAGGACTAGACATTTCACACTTCAGATCTGACTAAATCCTCAAAATCTCCATTTTTGAGATGAAAACATGGTACACAAAGAGGTTTTATATATATATATATATATGTATATATTGTAGGGCCAGAGCCGCAATTTTACAAAACATTAACAGTCTTTCTAACTTACTTTGAAGTTACTTTACATAATCTTGAAACCAAGTATTCAATACAGTGGAAAATAAAGAATGAAACTGGTAAACAAGTAGCCATTGATGATTAGGTAGCTAGTAACTAAAGGTCTTTTTCTTTTTCGCAATTATAATTATAGCTTTTAGTTGTTTACCTGCCCCTTGTTAACTGTGCTGTTTAGGCAATAGGCTGTCTGACTCCTACTAGGTTCCTGTAGATAACTTCTCCCTAGGTCCTGGGTCACCATGGTAATGAGTGTTTGAGCTATTTCTCAGGAATTAGGACCCCCTCGTCCAGTTCAGGCCGGTTGAGACCACTAACCCATAAAGTGGGCCTAAGCAGGTGCCCTATAAATGACCTTTTGACATCAAGAGGCTAAAAATTCCACCATTTTGTGAACATGCATCCCATGAAGCGTCATGAAGTCTGACTACGCTTGTGGAGATCATCAATTACCTCACCTCTCCTCACCTCTAATCATCTATCTCCACACTTCAGACCACCTTGCTCCCTACCCAATAAATATCCCTGAGTACCCATTTTCGGAGAGGAGGATTTGAGACTCGTTCTCCTGTTTCCTCACTTGGCTGCCTTGTGACTAAAACCCCTCTGTGTGGCAATCTTGTCATCTTGGTGATTGGCTTTCCAGGCGATGGGCAAAAACAAACCTGGTTCGGTAACAAGAGTTCAAGGGAAAGAGGTGGCGATACAGATGGATGTATATACAGATTTGTGTTTCCTTGAAACCTAAGGACTTAGGTACCAATTTGCCAAGCCCAGGTTTATAATCCTGTGATAAAGAGATAAAGACTACAGATTCAGTCCCCAAGTGTATACCAGTTAGTAGTTCTCTATTTTTTTTTTGAGGAAGATTAGCCCTCAGCTAACATCTGCCACAAATCCTCCTCTTTTTGCTGAGGAGGATTGGGCCTGAGCTAATATCCATGTCCATCTTCCTCTACTTTATATGTGGGACACCTGCCACAGCATGGCTTGATAAGCAGAGTGTAGGTCCACACCAAGGATCTGAACCAGTGAACCCCAGGCAGCCAAAGTGGACATGCGAACTTAACCACTGAACCACCAGGCTGGCCCCAGTAGTTCTCTATTTTATGGCTACAGATTATTTTCCTAAACTTTCACTGTTTTGCAAATAGGTTCTCTTGTTCATAAAGCTTAGGTGACAGAGTGTGGTTTGATGAGTGAAAGATCATCATCACTGCCAGAGGGCCCCTGTCCATTGCCAGAAGGTCCAGCACATACTGGTTGGGGCTGATCAGAAGCATCAATTTCTCATGTAAATTCAAGGCAAATGGAAGGTGGATGGGGCAGGTTTAAGCTGTTTGCCCCATTAAGGCACAGGCCTACCGTCCATTAGTTTGTGGATAGAAGGGAACTAGGAGAGAGAGAATTGGTGGGAGGGCTGTGTTGGAATTCTTTCCATGCATATGAGCCAAGCAGCCACTTTCAGGTTTCATTTTTTTTCTAGATCTGAGACCTGGTGCTTGGTTTAGGGGGAAAAATCTGCATATGGAGTTGTAAGAGCAGAGGTAGACCTACCCCGACCAGGGGAAAGAAAGCAAGCAGAAGGAGCTGTACTTCTGATCTTTACATGGTGTGGATCTTACTAAATCACTCATCTTTCATCTGTTTCCACAGGAATGGGAGGTTATTCGAGTGTGTCTGTCCAACTTTAATGTGGACAAGATTCATTAGCTTGTTAGCAATGAGATTTCTGCATCTCATCGCCAGAATCTCTACTTCAGTAAATCTAGACTAGAGCCAGGAATCTGTGATTTAAACAATCTCCCTCAAGTCAGTCTTACATAGTCGTGGAGAAACAGTGGCCCAAACCAACCATTAATCAGCAGATGTATGTCTCATAATAAATTTGTCACAGTTTAATTCAGGATATTAAAGTGTTTGTTTACCAAATTCTTCTTGGTTCAGAAGGTTCAGAAACAAGGCAACAATAAAGTTGGTGTCATAAACTACCTAGGAGCCATTTCTTTTCCCTTTGCTAGGTAATTTCCAAGTTTAAAGAAAATTTCAAGTTTGATTTTGGTCTATTAAAAATGCTTTATGACATTACGTTCCTATTTACCAAGAATGTGAAGTGAGGGAACAATAGGCTCAAAGTTCGTCTTCACGCCTAAAATCAGACATACTGTAGTACATTCCTCTATAAAATTTGCTTTTGAGGAACCAGGATTTAATTTTAAATCCTATTTCACTGAGCCAGACTGTTGTTCCTTGTGAAATCTCTTATTTTTGATAAGTGGAATTATTTAAAGTCAAAGATAAATTAAGGAAATGAGCAGGACTTTTCCAGATGGTTGTTTTTCTTGTTCTTTGTCTTTTGATACGATGGAGGAAATATGTGTTTAGAGAAAGGGAAAGAGACTATAATTTAGTGAGCACTGTGTGCCTGTGACAAAGATTCTCTCCTTGACCAAACTCTAGCCAGGCTCCTCTGAGCCCTCTTCCCAACTAGGCCTCAACCTTGGCCTAAAAAGACTTGAACAAACACTAACATAGTTTCTAATAGCTTAAGGCTGATCCCTAGGTGACCCTAGCCCCCCCCTTACAGTGCCTGCCTGAGAAGACTCAAGGATACCCAAAGAATTTACTTTTATTCCTGCCGACACCTGAAGACCAGGGCCCTGTCTCCCAGCCTCTGTGGGAAGGCAGGAGCCTAACTTTGATAAGTGCCAGTTAGCAAACCAGACAGCTGTCCCATGGACCAACCCTCTTCTTTCCAATTTTTCATTTCCCTGACTCTCCAAAGCCCCAGCTTAACCCCTTTCCTACTCTCTCCTTCTCCCTTTAAAATGCCCAGGCACCTTGGTACAAAGTGAAGTTGAGTTCAGTTCACCTGGACTCTTTTCCCTGCTGCAATAATATATTACTGAATAAAATCTGTCCTTACTCTTTAACTAGTGTCTGGCTTTGTTTATCTTTGACACCAGGCACCGCACCAGATCTTTTACACATAAGACCCCTACAGAGTGCCTCCATTTTCGCAGATGGGGTAACTGAGGCTCTGACAGGTTAAGTAACCTGAAAGCTAGGCTGCTGCCATCAGAACAATATTCTGACGGAGACTTGTCTTGCTCCAGAGCACATACTCTCTTTGGGGCTGGCTTCACGGACAGGCAACTTGCGCAGTCACACAGAGCCCCACACTTGGAAGGGCCCCGTGCTTGGTCTAACACTCTTCTGTATCCGCCTTGAAATTCTTAATAGTTTTTGAGCAAGAGGCTCCACGTTTTCATTTTGCACTGAGCCCTGCATATTATGTAGGTAACTTCACTTCCATGGCCCGCTTCAGGATAGGAACCCTCAAAGTTAGAAATCCTGATGAAGTTCTACTAAGAAGGGAATAAATGTAGATATGATCCCCATGATAAATAGAGGGGTGAGTATGAAGCTGCTCAGGGAAACCACCTGGAATATGCCACTTCAGTGTTTGTAAGCATTTATGCACTAACAGGGATTTGATCTCCTATAAACTCTGTTGTTAAGGTTTCTGATCAAATGACTTTGTTTTAATTTTGTTTTGTTTCATAACATTGTGTTTTAATTTCTTCTGGTTGTCACTGACTAGCTACCCCAAGGAACTCAAGGGTGGGTTTGGATATTTTAACCGTTTTTTCCGAATTGTTCTTTTCCCTTTTATTATGTTAAGGAGATGCAATCACCAACCATGATGAACCAGACCAAGCCTCCCAGTGAGCTCTCCCTACGACTTTTGCCTGCTTTTTAATGCTAAGATCTCTCCAGGAGGAGCTTAGGCCTTATCACCATAACCTGCAGTGTATGTGGAACCACGTTTTCCAACTGAGCCTGTCCAAGAGAATACCCACCTCTCCTTTGTGAATATTCATTCCCCATCCGAAATAAATGTCTCGGCTTCCCTTTGTTCAAGGACGCCATGACTCTGCCTGGTCTCCTATTTGCCGCAAATACACTTTACTTTGCGAGACAACTATTTCTGGTGTCCTCTGAATTAACTCGCCATGAGGGAACCCAGTTTGGTTTTGGTAACAGTTACATTAAGGGAAAAGCACCCTTACTAGATGCTCGTCTTTTTCTTTCTGTAAAAACAATGTGTCTTTTTCTTGATTATAAAAGAAATGCATATTTCCTGTGGAAAATATGAAGAAGAAAAGAAAAATTACCCATAATTATCCAAGCAGAGAATATAGTTTGGTATACATCGTTTTTCCTTATGCATTTATATATGCATAGATATATATTTTTATTTTTACTGATGTCTGTCTATTGATCAATTGATTAATGGATCAATGTATCATCTATCTATCAGGAGTCACAGAATTCATGATTTGAATTTGAATCCTGTGGCTTTCTTTTTTCATTTAATTTATCCTAAGGATTTCCCTTATGGGGAAAATGATTCTTCACAATGACCTTTTCACCAATCTCTCCATTGTTAAAAATTCAGATTTGTTCTCTTCTTTTTAAACCTTGTTTTTTAGTACTGACTTTAAATCAAGGAGTACACGCTGCAAGGAGCAGGGGTCAACTAAATTCAGGTGGTTAATGGAGAACACATCGCATACTCAAAAGTGCAGATAACAAGTCCATGGACCAGGAGGGTTTTCTGTACTTAACAGGACATAAATATAGAACAGATCATTCTATATTGTTCTATATATACCAGAAGAAAATTACTGAGGCAGGCCAGGCAGTCTTGGTGCAACTGAAGGGTAGAATTAAATGTGTAAATAAAAAAGGAGAGAGAAAATACTATTTCCAGAATCTTTCCAAATGTCAACCTCTTTAAAAATCAAGAAGCTAATTATTTACTGTGCAGACAAGTCACCAAGGCAGAAAAAAATGTGGGTAGTCTTGGGGTTTGATTTTTCCCCCAAGCAGTGATTACATGCATCAGCATCCGATTCACTTACATGCTAATGAGAGGCTTTATCTTCATTGAAGAATCTGCTTCCTTTGTTTAATTCAGTAAAACCAGCTTAACTCAGAAGTTTGCCACTTAGGAAACCTTTGTCCTCTCTTTGTCACAGGAAAAGCTTCCTTAACGTTTAGGACAAGACCATCAGTCTAGATCTAATGTTGTCATACAGTATTTTTATATATAAATTTAATAACATATGGAAATAGTTTTAGAGTAAAACCTGTCAATTCCTGTTTTTAAAACTTTACAAGCTTGTGTTCCTCTGATGTAGCTTTCAAATCACAGGGCTGCTTCTTGGCAGCTCATCCTGCTTGATCTCAGTCCCTGACCCAAAAGAAAACAAAATGTATTTTTCCACTTTGATACACAAGGGATTTCCTTAGACAATGAACATAATTACCCGGTCCAATCTAACAATCTGAAGTTAAGTCCTGCGTTTTTCTCCGACCTGACTGTCTCTTCCTTCAACGTTTCAGACGTCTTTCTATTTTTGCTCTCTTTTGAATTCTTGGTTATTTCTATTTTGCTTACAGTGTGAACTTATTTTGAAAGTGATTAATGACTTTGCCATCAACATGGTTTAATTTAATAATTTGGTAACTTAAGCGAAACTTAAACTGGGCAGAAAAAGAAAAGAAGTTCGCTTGTGCCAAATAATTACCTTTCATTTATTTGAATGGTGGAGTTTAGGAATGCTCAACTCTGCTCCTCACTGGTGGGGATGATCTAAGCTATGGCAAAGCTTAGAACTGGGACACAGTGCAGGAGTGGGATGTGGCATCATGTGGGTGGGGTGGGGAAGGGCTTGGGGGAGCCACTGGATCAAATTTAAGAAAAAGAAGGCTGAGAGGGCATTCCAAAAAGCACTGGACTTCAAAGTAGGTTTAGTTTGCCATTTGCTAAATCTGGTTTAGATTTATTTACTTGTTTTTATAAATAATCCTGTTTCCTTTTTATTTTATTTATTTATTTTTTGCTGGGAAAGATTCTCCCTGAACTAACATCTGTTGGCAATCTTCTTTTTTTTTTTTGTCCTCCCCAATGCCCTAGTACATAGTTGTATATTCTAGTTCTTCTATGTAAGAGCCACCACCACAGCATGGCTACTAAGAGATGAGCGGTACAGTTCCACTGAAGTGGAATGCGCTCAACTTTAACCAATGGGCCATCAGGCCTGGCTCTGGTTTGGATTTAATCATTCAAGTACTCTCTTAGTCTTGGTCTCCTCAGAGTAAAGATCAAATAACAAAGTTAGATTGAATAAAGCTGCTCTTTAAACTGTAAACTGCTAAATAAAAATGGCATTGTTACTAATTAATTTAGTGAGCTAGTGAATTAATAAATTATTCATTAAAATAAGCATTTAGTACTATAAATTTTCCTATAAGCACCATATTAGCTGTCTCCCACAAGTTCTGTTATACCGTGTTTTCATTTTTGTTCCATTCAAAATGATTTTTAAATTTCCATTGTGGCTTTTTCTTTGACTCATGGTTTATTTAGCAGTGTTGGCTTTTTTCCTCTAGCTTTACTGATATAATTGACATATAACATTATATAACTTTAAGGTGTACAGTGTGATGATTTGATGTATGTATATATTGTGAAATAATTACCACAATAAGGTTAGTTAACACATCTGTCACCTCACATAGCTAAAATTTTTGTGTGTGGTGAGAACTCTTAAGATCTACTCCCTTGGCAACTTTCACATATACAATAGAGTATTGTTAACTATAGTCACAATGGTATAGATTACATCCCCAAAATTCATTCAGTTTATAACAGGAAGTTTGTGCCTTTAGCCTCTTTCATCATTCCTCCCCAACTCCCGGCCCCTGGCAACCACCAATCTACTTCCTGTTTCTATGAGGTCCGTTTTTTTAGATTCCATACATAAGCGAGAATCTGTCTTTCTCTGACTTAGCTCATGCAGCATAATGTCTTCAAGGTTCATCTATGTTGTCACAGATAGTAGGATTTCCTGCTTTTTTATGGCTGAATAATATTCCATTGTGTGTATGTGTATATATAATCATAGTTCTTGGAAGAACAACACAGACTCTGTGGAATACCATCTTGGCTGTCAGAAGCAATTAGGAAAGCTGGGCCAGCAGGAAGGCCTGTTTGAAAAGCCTGCTGAAGTGTTAGGTAAAGAGACTTCTGAAAGCAACACAGCAAGTCTTCCCACTGTAGTAGGTTCCAAAGTCAGCTACTTAAGAATCTTGATCTTCCTTGTTTGACAGAATACTGCTTTCCTTTTTATCTAGTATCCAAATCATCATTGCTGTGCATGCAAATAAGTCTGCTTTGCATTATTAAAAAAAGATATGATTTTTTCCTTCATTTTATTCATGTGCTGTAGCACATTGATTGATTTGCAGATGTTGAATCATGCTTGCACTCCTGGAATAAATCTCAGTTGATCATGGTTTATGATCGTTTTAATGTACTATTCAATTCAATTTGCTCATATTTTGTTGAGGATTTTTGCATCTATGTTCATTAGGGATATTGACCAATAATTTTCTTGAGTGTCCTTGTCTGGCTTTTGTATTTGGGTAATGCTGGCCTTGTAAAATGAATTTGGAAGTATTCCCTCCTCTTCCAGTTTTTGGAGGAGTTTGAGAAGGACCAGTATGAATTCTTCCTCAAATTTTTTGTGGAATTCACCAGTGAAGACATTTCGTCTTGGACTTTTGTTTGTTGGGATGTTTTTGACTACTGATTTAATCTCATTACTAATAATTGGTCTGTTCAGATTTTCTTTTTCTTCATGATTCAATTTTGGTAAGTTGTACGTTTCCAGGATTTTATCCATTTTGTCTAAGTTGCCAATTTGTTGGTGTACAATTGTTCATAGTAGTCTCTTACGATCCTTTGTATTTGTGCAGTATCAGTTGTAAGGTGTTTTCTTTCATTTATAGTTTTATTTATTTGACTCCTCTCTCTTTTTTTCTCAGTCTAGGTAAAGGTTTGTTAATTTTGTTTATTTTTTCATACAACCAACTCTTAGTTTTGTTAATCTTTTCTACTGTCTTTTTCATCTGTATTTCATTTATTTCTGCTGTGATCTTTGTTATTTTCTTCCTTTTGCTAACTTTAGTCTTAGTTCATTCTTCTTTTTTCTAGTTCATTTAAAGTTAGGTTGTTTCTGAGATCTTTCTTTTTTCTTAATGTAGGCATTTATTGCTATAAACTTTCCTCTTAGAACTGCTTATGCTGCACCCTACATTTTGGTATGTTGTGTTTCCACTTTCATTTGTCTCAAGATATACATTTTTTTTCTTTCTGCTTTTTCTCCCCAAATCCCTGCAGTACATAGTTGTATATTTTAGTTGTGGGTTTTTCTAGTTGTGGCACATGGGATGCCGCCTCAGTGTGGCCTGATGAGCAGTGCCATGTGTCTGCCCAGGATATGAACTAGCGAAACCCTGGGCTGCCGCAGCAGAGCACGTGCACTTAACCATTGGGCCACAGGGCTGGCCCCTTGTCTCAAGATATTTTTTGATTTCTCTTTTGATTTTGATTTTTTCCTTGATCCACTGGTTATTCAGGAGTATGTTGTTTAATCTCCATGTATTCGTAAATTTTCCAGTTTTCTTTTGGTAATTGAGTTCTAGTTTCATACTATTGTGTCTGGAAAAGATGCCCAATATGATTTCAATCTTCCTAAATTTATTAAGATTTGTTTGTGACCTACTATATGATCTATCCTGGAAAATGTTCCATATACATCTGAGAGGAACATGTATTCTGCTGTGGTCAGATAGAATGTTTTGTATATATCTGTTAGGTCCATCTGGTTTATTGTGGTCAAATTCACTGTTTCTGTATTGATTCTCTGTCTGGATGATCTATCCATTGTTGAAAGTAGAATATTAAATTATCATATTGCTATTTCTCAATTCTGATCTATTAGTAATTGCTTTAGATATTTAGGTGCTCAGATGTTGGGTGTATAAATATTTACAATTATTATATCCTTTTGATGAATTGACCCATCATCATTATATAATCAACTTGTCTCTTTTGGCCATTTTTAGTTTAAAGTCTATTTTGTCTAATATAAGTACAGCTACCCCTGCTTTCTTTTGCTCACCCTCTGTTTGAAATATCTCTTTCAATCCCTTCAGTCTCAGTCTATGTGTATCCTTAAAGCTAAAATGAGTCTCTTGTAGGAAGCATACTGTTGAATCTTGTTATGTAATCCATTCAGCAATTCTATGTCTTTTGATTGGAGAATCAAATATTCACATGGTACTTTATAAAGCACTTTTTTACATTTATTATTTTGTTTGAGACCTGTAGGTATTCCATGAGGTTCAGATAGGTTAACTGCTCTTCCAAGTGGAGAAGGCTGGGCGTGAATCCAAGTTTCCAGACTCTTGGTCCCATTAAGAGCACTGGGTTTGGTAACTGACGGGTTTTGGATTTGCATCTTGTTTCTCTCAGCTGCCAGCTCTGTGATTTTGATGTAAGTTACTTCACCTCCTCCAAGCTTCATTTCCTGTCCATATATATCTCCTAGGTTTGTTGTAAAGATTAAATGACATAAAATACTTACAGTAATTGGCACATAACAAAAGTCTTAACAAATGTTACCTATTATATTATTACTTCTACACCACAGCTGCTTCCCGGGGAGCTTGGAACTTGCTGGGGGGAGGTGAGTCAAGCAAGAAAATCTGGGTGGGCAGGGAGATCAGAAGGGCCATCTTTAGGGACTGAAACAAGTGGGGTGAGGAGTGAGGGCCAAGAAAAGGAGAGAACCAGCACTGACTGACTTGCTCCTATGAATTGAGCACTTACCATTATTATTTAATTTCCACAGCCACTTAGTGAGACAGGCCCGAATGATTAAGTGATTTGACCCAGGTTCACAATAAGAGGAGTAGCTTTGAACTTTGATCTGTCCGATGCTTGGCCCATGCTTTTTCTCTTTCTTTTTGTAAAATAAAGATGGTTTCGGGGCCAGCCCGGTGGCGCAGTGGTTAAGTGCGCACATTCCACTTTGGTGGCCCAGGGTTTGCTGGTTCGGGTCCCGGGTGCAGACATGGCACTGCTTGGCAAGCCATGCTGTGATAGGCATCCTACATATAAAGTAGAGGAAGATGGGCATGGATGTTAGCTCAGGGCCAGTCTTCCTCAGCAAAAAGAGGAGGATTGGCAGCAGTTAGCTCAGGGCTAATCTTCCTCAAAAATAAATAAATAAAAAAAAAATAAAAGATGGTTTCTTCCATTATAAAAGTAACATATTAACTATTGAAAATTATTGAAATTGAAAAAATTATTGGAAACCACCATAGAGTGTAAGGAAAATAAAATTATCTAGCGATAATAACTGACATTTCAGTGTATGTGCATTCAATCTTTTAAAATACGTTTTTCATTTCTTTGACCTAAAATATAGTGTTGAATGCTGATTTTGTACTTAATATTAGAAAATAAGTATTTCCTCATGTTAGAAAATTAGTATTTCCCCATGTTATTAAAACTCTCCAAACATCATATTTTAGTGGCTACATCAAATCTCACTAAGTAGAGTTACCATGACTTAAATAGCTGTACTTTTCTTCTTTTCTGTTTTCTTGGAATTTATATTCTTTCCAATTTTTCATAAGTAGAAATAGCAGTGTAAAAAATACATATGTGCATGAAAGATTTTTGTGTGTATTTAGGATTAGCTTATTTGGACAGATCACAGAAGAGGAATTACCAGCTAAAGGTTATGCCAACATTATAGGATATTATTGCACTGTTTTCTGATGTATACTCCACCAGTAATGAGAGAGAATCAGTTCAATCAAAACTCTTTGCTAATACGGTATGAGAACAATTTTTAGTACGTTTTCCTTATTATTGAAGAGATTGATGTTTTCGCTACAGCGTTTAGCTATATTAACTTCTTAATGGAATCCTGTTCAGTCTTTTGGCTCATTTGTTTATTGGGGTAGTGGTGTATTCTTAATATGTTGAGCTCTTTATGTTGTAAAGATGTTGACACTTTTTCCCCTCATCCACATACATATACCCATAAACACACACTATTTCATGACAAATGAGCTCTATTTGTGGAATTAAGAGACAAGTTTATTATGGGCTGTCAAAATTTCTTGATGAACTTGACCATTCTTGAAGAAAATAAAATGATTACATTTGTGGGAAAAACGAAGCAAGCTTGCTCATTCTTAAGTATTAATAAACTGGAGTCCAAATTGTAGCTTTCCCACGATTCAACCAATAGCAGCAAGAATGGAGAAGAAGCACAAAACGAGGGAAGAGAACTGGAGGAACTGGAGTTGTTCCTTCACCTTCCCAAGTGAGCAGTTACACAACTGCGGGCAGCTGCTTTTTTAGGGGCCTGAGAAGCTCAGAGCAGCTGACTTTCCCCGCTGCTCATTCATGTCTTCATGAGGTACCCGCTGCCTGCCTCATTTGTGCCCTGAGCCTGGAGCTGCTCTGGGCCCCCGTTGGTCAGACCGGCCTTGCGGTTGCGCTATCACGTGCTCTTCCTCCGTCAATCCATTCTTATCTGCGTTCTCTTCTCTCAAAGATATGAATTGATTTTTAATTCAAGTTAAAATTAAATGTTTCTGGTATAAAGAAATACAACCAATACAATAAAGTGAAAGGCTCCCTTGCCAGTTATATTTCTTCTTCTCGGAATTGAATCTTTATATCCTTTGCTCAAATTTGCTGTTGAGTTTTTTTTCTTATTTACAAATAGGGATTCCTCATATATTTGTGCTATTACTTCTAAGTCTTTGAAATATTTTGCAAGTATTTGTGCCAGTCATTACCTTGTCTTTTAACTGAATATGTGTGCTTTAGAAATAGTTGTGAATTTTTAAAATGTTGGTGATGTCAATGTATAGGCTTTTTTTGACTTTACACCTTTTGCATTTAGTATCTTTTCTTTTTCTAGAAAAGTCTTTCCTAATGCAAAGTTATAGTTATTTTCTTGTTTTTTTTTTCAATTGCTGTTTTGGATTTAGTTTTTCTACATTTAAAAAACTAGGTTATCCATTTACATGCTGAAAAAAACCCAAAGTTACGTAAAAAGATATGCACTGAGAGGTCTTGCTGCCAGCTCTGACTTTATTCTCCCCATTTCTCCTCTTGCTGCTATTTTTAACCATTTAAATTAGTTTCTTGTTTATTCTTCTAGTGTTTCCTAATACAAATATATATATACACAATATATACAAATATGTTAGTAACTGCTACATATATATATATATATATATCCTCCTTTATTACACAAAAGAATGCTTTAACACTTTAATATACCAATATTCTGGAATTTTCAAAATAATCTGATGTAAGAATTTAACTTTTTTTCCTAAACAGATGCCTGACATTTATTTACTCATTCATTCACTCATTCACTCATTTATTTTTGCAACTTTTCTGAAGTACCACTATAGTGGACATCTATCATTTGATGGCAAAAATTCTTGCTCTGCCTTCTGGAAATAGTATTATAAATTTTCTTTTGAGAAACCACTTCTGACCCAGCAATGGCCTTATGGTTTGTGTACATTGAATCCATGCTTTGGATTGGGGGTGGGTTCATAAACTTTAGCTGCTTTACAATAATGGCCATATTGGGTTTAGGTATGTGATCTGAGCTAATTAGAATGAAACTTGGAACTTTGTTTGCCATGCTGAGACAGAGATGATCTCCTTTGTGCTAAATGTAAGAGAGAAAGCCCTCTCACCTTTATGAGGACACTCAGCTATCAAATAAAGCCAACATCATGTATAACTGAGCAAACCAAAGGAAGACACAGGATCATTGGAGACATTTTTAAAGCCCCTGGACTAAGCTCTACCTGAAGCCAGTCCCTCATTTTCCCCTCATGAGTGGACAAATTTCCTTTAATTTTCAAGCTAAAAAGAATTAGGCTTCCTGTTACTTGCAGCTGAAATGATAACAACTGACACAGATATTTTTTATCATTTAATAAATATCTACATATACCTGAATGTGTTTTGCTACTCATTTCTTTTCTCATAAACAGTGTGTGTATTCTTGGGCCAACACTTAACTATGTTAATTTCTTTACTTTATACTTTGTGTTAGAAAACTCCATTACTCAGTCCCATATTTCTTAATGGAGTTTTCCCACTCGTCTCCCTAACTTACCTCTTCTCTTGGGAATAGAAGTGGTTGATTTGACTGAGAAGAGGCAGCTCTTGCCTCTGTCTCTGGAACCCGCAGGGCTGCAAACATGTGCATTCCCTGTCTGCTTCCTCCCGAGGTTGAGTCCTAGCAATGATTCCCTGCTCAGTGAGAGCCACCTACACTTTCCCCAGTTGTTCTGCCTGTGACCCAGTGAGTGAGTTAAATGTGAGGGAAGAAAGAGGAAGCCCAGGCTGCATTCTCCACTCTGGCTTTATCTCCAGTGAAGGAAACTGTATTGTAATTCTTAACCAGCCATGAATTTATGCACAACCATTTCACAATTAGGTAAGGCACCTGAGGTGGGGGTGTTTAAAACCCTCAACAGTATGTTTTCATATGTGGTACAAAAAATGTCCCTTGTTCTTTTTTCTTCCTACGTCTTTCTCAAAATTTCTTGGTGCTTCTTGTACATTTCCTCCTGTAGATAAATTTTCAGGTCAACTTTTCAGAACTGATGAAAACTCCTTCTGGGCCTTTGAGTGGGATCGTATTAAATTTATAGAATAACTTTAGAAGAAGTGGTCTCTTAAAAAAGAGTTTTCCTGTTCAGGAGCTTGGCATATTTTTCTGTTTACTCAGGGCTTCTATGTCCTTCACAAATGCTTAACAGTTTTATTCTGTAAGTTTTATATGTTTTGCTGTAAATCTATTCCTAGGTATTTTATGATATTGATTACTATGGTGAAGAGAATTTAAGAAATTTTTTCTAATTGGTTAGTGGGAGTGTATAAGAAAACTAATTAAATTTGCTTATTGACTTTTATTCTGGCCAACGTAATTAAATCTTTTATTACTTCTAATAATTAGTTAGCTGTTTATCTTTGATTTCCATATAGACAGTAATATTATTTTAAATAATAAAAGTTTGTCCTCTCCTCCCACTATACTTTTGGGATTAATTGTATTGACTGGAACTCTATAGTGTTGAATAGCTGAGATAGCACGTATCCACATGTTGTTCCCATCTTTTATGATGTGCAGTTAATGTCTTACCATTGATTGTGATGCGTGCTGTAGCATGTTAGATGAACATTGCTCTATTCTTTGTTTGCTATTTCTTTGAGAATGAGCAGTGGGTTTTATGTTTTATTAAATGTTTTTTTCAGCATGCAGTCATACATTTTTTTCTTCCTTTCCTTGTTAACAGAGAGAATAACATTAATGGATATTGTATATCAAACTATCTTTACTTAGTTAATATAAACTGCAATTTGTCAGCATGTTGAATTCTTTAGATGCATTGCTATATTTTAATTACTAATAATTTATTTAAGAGTTTTGCATCCACATTTGCAAATGAGATTGGACTACAGTTTTCCTTTTTATGTGTGTCTTCTCTCATCTAGCTTGGTATCAGAGTTTTGCTAGCCTTTTCTAATTAGCCAAGCTATTTCCAATCTTTTTCTATTATCTGTTCAGGGTTTTATAATAAAAATAAGTTATAAAAATTATCTATTATTTATATTATATAAATATTGTAATTATATAAACACTATATATTATGTCAATAATTAATGATAAATAATTAATATATTTTCATAATATAAAAATTATCTAGGGGCTGGCCCCGTGGCCGAGTGGTTGAGTTTGCACACTCTACTTCAGCGGCCCCGGGTTTTGCTGGTTTGGATCCTGGGTGTGGACATGGCACTGCTCATCAGCCCATGCTGAGGTGGCATCCCACATGCCACAACCAGAAGGACTCACAACTGAAAATATATACAACTATCTACCAGGGGGCTTTGGAGAGAAGAAAGAAAACTAAAATCTTTAAAAAAACATTATCTATTTCTTTAGAGTTTAGTAGAGATAACGTATAAAATTTTTGGAATCTCATGCCTATTTTAGGCATAGCTTTTTGACTACTTTTATTCCTTCTATGATTATTGTCCTCTTGAATTTTTCTATTCCTTTAGCCAATTTTCATAATGCATATATTTTAGAAAATTAATAATTGCATTTAGAATTTTCAAATATGTACAAAGTAATCTCCTACGCTTTCTTGAATTCCACCCTCCCTTATCTGTAGTTGTATCCCTGTTCTGATTTCTAACATCATTTATTTTTAGGGTTTCTGTGTTTCCCCTTGATCAGCTTTGCCAAGGACTTGTCAATTTTACTGGGCATTTTAAGGAACCAGGTTTGACTTACTGTTCCAACTCCAGTATTTGTTGTTTTTCTGTTCTGATAATTGTTGTCTCATACGCTTTTATTTTTGAAAAGTCTTCAAATACACTGATTTTCTGACATTTTTTTCCTGATACATTCTGTTTTTAGTTTGCAGATCATGTTTGTTATATATCTTCTCTGTTTCTCTCTCTCTCTTTCTCATTCCAGAATATATACTAGAAAATAAGAATATAATAATAAGAGATTGGTCTTGGTCACTCAACCAATGTTTTCTCTTGGCCTCAACCAATGTTTTTCCCTTCTCTAGTTTAAATAAAATAGCATAAGGTACAAATCTTTCCAGTTATTACAATTATTCTACAACTACCCTCTATCTATTAGGTTTGTCTAATCCTTCTCCCTTCCTTTTCATTAACTCTCAACAAAAGAAATCATAAAAAAGACTATTGAAAAGTCTAGCACTTGGACCGAATTTACTCATTCAATGAACAATGACTGCAACACATACACACACACACACACGTCCTGGGGGCTAGGCACTGTGCCAGGTGCCGGTGACATGCAGGAGAGTAAAACAATATTCCTACACAAAAGGAGCCTCCAGTGGCATGGGGAAGAAGGACATACGTGGTGTGTAATCCTCTGAGACAGTGCTTTAGCCAAGGAGTGTACTCAGTGTTCTAAAAGCAAGAGGAGCTGTCAGGGGACAGATGTGTAGGAAGCGCCACTAGTCTCAAATGAATGACAGTGGTAGAAGCAAAGGAGAGGCACAGAAGTAGCACTCAGGCACATGGCCACAGTTCCCACGGCTAGTGTGCCTTTCCTCCAGCTGTGAGAGACAAAGCAAGGAAGGCAGGGTAAACTCTGAAAGTTAGTGGCAAAGTCCCCAGTGTCACATATGCTTGTGAATTTTAGATATCCTTTCTTAGGGGATAGGAGAATCAATAATACTTAAGAATATACAATATAAAATAAAATTTGTGATTTCAGAGGTAGACAGGCCATTTAAATTAAACTGTAAATTAAATCTCAAATTTTAAATTACTACTGATACTTTAGCCATGTTACCTAAAGTCATATTATTCTCATTTATCACTGAGTTTGTGAACATAACCTGTTTAATTCAACTTAGCAATTTTGATTTAGCTTTGAACTTTTGGGTTAACCCAAATAAATGTGTAGATGACAGAAAAGCACTGCTATTTAAAATAATTTAAGTACAATCTATTTCTCAAAATGTTCATTGCCTCTCTTTAATCTCAATATCCAGATATCAAAGGAAAGGAGGATTTAAAAGCAATAATTAAACAAAAACTGCTTAACTTAAAACAAACTTACAATGATTTTTTTTAAGCAGCAGCAGTTGAGCCAGTCCTGGGGGCCTAGTGGTTCGAGTTCTACATTCACTGCTGTGGCAGCCTGGGTTCTCTTCCTGGTCGTGGAACCACACCACCCATCTGTCAGTTGCCATGTTGTGGTGGTGGCTCACATAGAACCAGAACCACTAATAACTAGAATATACAACCATGTACTAGGGCTTTGGGGAGGGAAAAAAAAACAAAGCAGCAGCAGTCGCTTACTATCTCTAGTTACAGATAATACATGACAAGGAGAAGAGACAGATTGTTCATCTCATCTCAGAGAACAGCATATGCAGTGCCAAGATACCTCCAATATCAGAAAATAACTGACAGAGCTATAGGTGATACAGAATCGTGACCCGTCCTGAGAACTCCCCACACAGAAAACTTCTTCTTCTGGAATTCACGTTTTACAACCATTACATGAGGACCTCACTGGCTGAAACAAGGCTGTCCTATCAACTCTTATGTCCCTAAACCCTGTGTATACCACCTTTCCACATTCTGAGAGGGTAGGAAGAGACCAGGAAGAGGAGTGGGTAGGAGACATTTCATTTGTCTTTGGACATTTTAATACTGACTATTGTATTTCCTTTAGCTCTTTTAATCACATAGACTAGAAAATATGCTCCCGTGCTTGCTGAAATAAAACCCATGAAGTGCCAGTAGTACTTCTCTTCAGCCGGCAGAGGGAACAGAGGAACAGAATTTCACACATCTAGTAACGTACTGCTTATCTTCACAAACAAAACCAAAAACTATGTTTCTCCTTGTTTCTTTAGAAAAATAGTTGATAGAAAAATAGGATTTTTGAAGTAGGATATTTTCCAGGGCTTGTACTATCAGAACAATATACCTGATTTACTACTTGATGTTTTTGATGAAAAGACTTCAAGATACACCCAAACTGGGTCTGAGGTTGAAGACAACAGGATAAACAGCTGGTGCTGGCCACCATCCAAATTCTAGTCAATTTTTAGATCAATTCAGAGTTTAGAGCTCTCCAAAAGGAAAAGATTCACGCATTTTGCTATAGCTGTTTGCTTTTAATGAACATTCTATTCATACTCTAAGCTTAAAATAAAATGCACTAGATTTTCTTTAATACTCTGGTCCCTGAAACTTAAAGAAACAGAAAAAATCACATAGGCCCTATTAAAAGCAACCCACTGCTGGTGTTTGTTTTTAAATTGCTGAGCTAAACACAGCACCACTTGATTACAATCGCCTCTTTGCTGAAGCAAAACACACACTGAGCTTAGATTCTACTCCAGCCTGAACCCCTTTAGAAAGGAAAGGGAGAGCCTGGTGGTGAGGAATGTAATTCACAATTCAGCCTTTCTGTAAGCCCTGACACTCCCATTAGGCTTAAATGGAATCACACAGTGAATTTTCCACAGGCTAAATTTTCTAGAAAAAACTGTTTTGAAGATGTCTGCTTTCTGGTGGGAGCACAAAAGTCCACTGCAATCTACAGAGAATATAGACATTCCTTTTTCCATCTCTCACCCCCTCTCTCCCTCCCTTTCTCCAATTTACTTGTTCCCCATGACCCAAAATGGAAGACAATGCCTACTGGTGATGGTTGCACAACACTGTGAATGAATATACTCAAAACTACTGAATTGTACATTTTAAATGAGTGAATTGTATGGTATGTGAATTATTTCTCAATAAAGCTGTAAAAAACAAACACAAAAAGGATTTCTCTCCTTGACTAAGATAGTAATGAATTAAGGTAGCAATGCTTGACCTCTCTTGCTTTTCAACCAAAATGAGAGTCAAAGCAACATAATTTGTCTGTTGGATTCGATTTCCTTTTAATTTTGTTATGCTTCTGTTGTGGGGTGGGGGGTATTTGATTTTCTTTCTCAATTTTCCTTTTAGTGCTTCTAGTCTGATTAAAAGTTAGTCCTGTTTTTTGTTTCTTTGCTCACAAAGAACTGAAAACATATATTACACAATCAGAGAAAGACTCCAACAACATCTTGTATTTGTTTTATTTTAAAACTTTATTAATGCCATTTGTTATCTGTCTATATGCAAAAGAAGGTTGGAGATCACTTCCAGACATGAAAATGAACTCATCACATGATGCAGCAGCAAAATATCTAAAAGCAATTTAATAGAGGAAAGTGTGAAGACTGAGGAAGGAAATGTTCCTCTACTTGGTACTGTTCAACACATCTGGGGCTATGTGCTCAGATTTAAACAACTGGAGCCTGGAACACGTCCAGAGGAAAAAGAAAGAGCCCAGGGAAAACTTAGGAGAAACCTATACCTATCTTTAAAACAACTGAAGGGCTGCCAAGTGAAAGAACCACTACTAGACCTTTCTGACACAGCTCTTATAGCACAAAATTGGATCTGCTGTACAATTAGCACAACAGTTATATGTTATGGGGAGGCTTACGTAAGAACTCTGCAAGGTTTGGAGCTGCCCAAAGGGGAGTGAGTTGCTCATTAGTGAGCTACTATCTGAGGAGTCCAGTTTCAGAACCTGGACTCAGTATCATTGATTATACTGTGAGAAGGGATGTGCTAATTCCAGGCCCAGCTTGTGACCAACAGCTGGAAACCATCCTGCACCATCCACAATGGCACTGGGATGTACTTTGGGGAAAATGGCTGTAAGTGTGGACTGACTGAGCTACACTGCTCGGGGCTCAGACCATTTTGCCAGAGTATCCTTATGAATGCTTTGAAAGGGCTCATGTGATTAGATGGGGCCCAGTGAAAGAGTCTGCCTTTTGCCATATAACATAACATAATAATGGGAATGGTATCTCCTCTCTTCTTCACAGGTTCCGCCCATACTCAAAGGGGAGGCGATGTTACCAGAGCAAGAGTCATTCTCAGAATTCTGCCTGTCACAGGGTGACTGGAGTTAAAATATTCAATGATTACTGTACTGTTCAGAGGAGGCTAAAATGCCAGGTGACTTTAGACCCCCAGCTTCACGACATTGCTTTTTTCAGCTCCTGATCCTGGAGAAACGCCCTTTGCAACTTAGTGAAACTATCACCAGGTATAATCCAGTAGAGACTCTCCTGAGCCACTACTCCTAAAACAATTTCTCTCCTTTCTAGGTTCCCTCCTAGAATCTGTATGTCTAGGACCCCAGACTATAGCAAGTTCACAACTGACCCAAGTCCAACTCTAGTGAATCTAATTATCACTAATCCTAACTCAGACCATTCCAAAAACTCTTTTTCTTCTTAAATCCTTACCCTTTAATTCTTTTTCTTCATTTCCTGCTATAGAGCAGGATTTGGCTTCAGTTCCTTTCCTAGATTACTTTTGTTGGGATCGTTCAAGTCTTAGAATATTAAAAAAAATGTTTATTAGATTAATATATAGCATATATGTATATGTAATATATATACACAAATATTATGTATATATGTAAAATTCACATATGTAGAAGATTTCTCTTGTGTTCAGGAAAAAACTGTGTGTATATATATGTATATATACACACACATATATACAGATATATGTACATACATATATTTGACTGTGTTGGTTACTTTCAAGCCATTAATTTCCCCAGTGTGTATTCATGGAATAGAAACAGACTGTACAATTAAGTTTAATAAACCATAATTAGGAAAACAAATCATCTGTAAAACATATGTGCACAGGCAATCTCCAAATTATGATAACGTCAGGTCCCCAGAGTTCACTTTTAAGTCAGTTGTTTAGAGACCAGTCCCAGAGACACTATATTTTAGTAGAAATGCTGGTTAGGTTTCCAGGTTTCCTATCCGTTTATTTAGTCCACAACAAAAATGAATTATAGCAATAAGTGTACTAGAGATCAAGATCCTGGGAATGTGAGGAAAGAAAGAAGGAAAAAAAAATTGTCTCCTCTTTTTCTTTGAGCTGCGTCATTTGAGGGAATATTTTGAAATTGAGTTTGTTTTTGATATCCTGCAAACACTCTTTGCACATTTTCTTTATTTTATCCTTCTACTATTCCTTAGAAAGTCTCCCTAGATTTTCAAGATTCTTTTGCTGCCATACCAATCTACCCCATCATGCTGCCTGTCCTAGGCTGACTCTTTCTCCAAAAAGCTCCTCTGCCTACAAATTATTTTACTTTAAAAATGCAAACAAAACTCTGTTCACTTCATGAAGCTGATTTCATCTAAAGCTTACAATGTTAGCTGTGAGTTTTTCATAGATGCCCTTTGTCAGGTTGAAGAAGCTCCTTTCTATCCCAATAGGTTGAGTTTTTTTAAAAAATCATGAAAGCTTTGGATTTTGTAAAATATTTTTCTGTCTGTTGAGATTAACTTGTGATTTTGTTTTTTAGTCTATTATATAATGATTTAATTTGTTTAGTCTATTATATATGATTTAATTTTTGGATGTTAAACCAACCTTGCATTCCTGGGAGGAATCACAATAGGTCAAGGTGTATGTATAATCCTTTCTATAAGTTGCTGGATTTGGTTTGCTAGTGTTTTGCTGAGGACTTTCACATCTGTATTCATAAGGAATATTGATCCCCAGTTTTCTTTCCTTGTGATCCCTTTGCCTGATTTGGTATCAGCACAATAATGATGGCCTTACAGGATAAGTTAAAAAAGTGTTCCCTCTTCTTCTATCATTTAAAGTTTATAAAGGACTAATAATGACTCTTTATAAAATGTTCAGTAGAATTCACCAGTGACTCCATCTAAACCTAGAGTTTCCTTTATGGGAAGTTCTAAAATTACTAATTCAATATGTTACATTGAATTATATATTCAATATATATATTCAATATATCCAATATATATTCAATATATAAAATAAAAATAAAATAAAACAAATAAAAACAAAGTAAAAATGTTCAATATATAAAATCTATTTAGATTTTCCATTTTTTCTTGAGTCAGGTTCAGTAGTTTGTTTTTCTAGGAATTTGCTCATTCCCTAGTTTTTTGGGATACACTATTTGTAATATTCACTTATAATATTTTTTATTTCTGTAAAATCAGTAGTGATATTCACTTTTTCATTTTTGATGTTGGTAATTTGCATTTTCTCTCTTTGCAATTTCAGTCTAGTTAAAGGGATGTTAATTTTATTGATCTTTTCTAAGAATCAACTTTTGGTTTCGCTGATTTTTCTTTATTGTTTTCTATTCTCCATTTGATTTATTTCTACTGTAATTTTTATTATTTCCTTCTATTTGTTTTGGGTTTAGGTCTCTTCCTTTTGCAGTGTCTTAAAGTGGAAGGTTAACTTATTGATTTGAGATCTTCTTTTTTTAATATAGGCTTTTATAGCTATAAATTTCCTTCTGAGCTCTACTTTAGCTGTATCCATAAGTTTTGGGATGTTTTATTTTTATTTCCATTCTTTTCTAATTTCTCCTGTGATTTTTTTCTTTGACCCATTAGTGATGTAGGATGTGTTGTTTAATTTCCACATATTTGTGAATTTCCCAAATTTCCTTCTGTTGTTGATTTCTAATTTAATTCCTTTATGGTCAGAGAAAATAGTTTATATAATTTTAACCTTCTAAATTTACTGAAGATTCTTTTATGGCCTACTATATTGTCTATCTTTAAGAATGCTTCAGTGCACTTCAGAAGAATGATTATACTGTTGCTGTTTGATGGAGTGTTCTATAGAGGTCTGTTAGGTCTAGTTGGTTTATACTGTTGTTGATGTTTTTTTCCTTGTTTATCTTATGTTTAGTTCTATCCATTACTGAAAGTGGAATACTGAAGTCTTCAACTATTATTGCTGAAGTCTCCTTTTTTTTGTGAGGAAGATTGGCCCTGAGCTAACATCTGTTGCCAATCTTCCTCTTTATCTTTCGGCTTGAGGCATATTGTCGCTGAGCTAATGTCTGTGCCAATCTTCCTCTATTTTGTATGTGGGATGCCGCCACAGCAAGGCTTGATGGGCTCTGTGCAGGTCCGCACCTGGGATCTGAACCTATGAACTCCAGGCCTCTGAAGCAGAGTGCAGGAACTTAACTACATGTCACCAGGCCATCCCTTAAATTCTCCTTTTGTCTCTTACATTCTCTCAGTTTTTGTTTCAATTTCATTCTGTCAGTTTTGTTTGTATTTTACGACTGTGTTGTTAGGTACATATATATTTACAATTGTTATATCCAGCCTGTGAATTGGCTCTTTAGTTATTATGAAATATCCTTCATTATCTCTAGCAACACTTTTTGTTTGAAAGTCTATTTATTTTGTCTTATGTTAATATAGCCACTCCAGCACTCTTAATCTTGTTATACAAAATTAATTACAGTGAAATAAAGAAATTTTACTACATATACCTCTATTCCCTTTACCTCTTTTTTGGTGCTATTATTTTATATATATTGGGTTATATATATTACAAACAAAACCATATATTGTTATAATTATTACTTTATATAATCTTATGTCTTTTAAAGGAAATGAGAGAAGAAAGGAGAGCAAGTACATATTTATATAGTTTGTTATATTAACCTTCTTTTATACCATTTCTGATTCTCTTCATTTCTTTCTGTGGATTTGAGCTACCATCTGGTCTCATTTCCTAACTCCACTGCAGCTCTGCTCCTATCTACCTTATCTGTGCTGTTATTTCAACTATATTAAATTTCTATATGCTATAAATCAAACAATACCATGGTATACATATTGTTTTACTCAATTGCTCTTAAATTAGTTTAGAGAAGAAAAGGGAATAAATATTCAATTATACTGTTTTTATATTTACCTACATAATTACCTTTATTAGCACTCTTTCTTTTTTTGTTTGGATTCAAATTACTCTTGGTGTGATTTACTTTCAGCCTAAAAAACACCCCTTAGTATTTCTTCTAAGTTAGGTCAACAAACAGCCTTTGGTTATGTTTATCTGGGATTATCTTTATTTTGACTTCATTTTTCAAAGATGATTTTGCTAGATAAGGATTCCTGGTCGATAGGTTTTCTTACTTTCAGCACTTTGGATATGTTATGCCACTGCCTAATGGCCTCCATTGTTTCTGATATGAAGTCAACTGTTAAACTTGTTGAAATCCCCTCCTATGAGATGAATTGCTTTTCTCTTGCAGTTGTCAAGATTTTCTTTGTCTTTCAACATTTGGCTATACGTGCTTGGGTGTAGATCTCTCTGTCTTTCTCCTATTTGGAGTTTACTGAGCTTCTTGCATGTGTAAATTAATGCTTTTTCATTAAATCTAGGAAGTTTTCAGGCATTGAGTGTTTTTTTCTGCCCCTTTCTCTTTCACCTCTCCTGGTACTCCCATTATACATAAGTTGCTATGTTGGATGGGGCCCCACATTTCTCTGAAATATTGTTCATTTTTCCTTACCTTTTCTCTCTTTCTCTTTCCTTTGGGCTCCATAATCTCTACTGATATCTTCAAATTCACTGATTCTTTTTCTGCTAGTACAAGTCTCCTGCTGGGCCTCTCTACTCATTCTCCCATTGATGTCATTGTACTTTTCAAGTGCAAAATTTCCATTTTGGACTTTCCTTTATAATTTATCTTTTTATTGATATTTTTTGAGACTGTCATCATATCTTTTCTTTTAATTCTTTAGACATGATCTCCTTTAGTTCATTGAACATATTTATAATGACTGCTCTAAAGTAATTGTCTGCTAAGTCAATCGTCGGGGCCCATTCAAAAGCTGTTTCTATTTCCTGCCTTTTTGGTTTATGGGTCTGTTATGAGCTGACTTCTTTCACTTCTAAAATTCATGTGTTGAAATCTTAACCACTAGTACCTCAGGATGTGACTGTATTTGGAGAGAGACCCTTTAAAGAGGTAATTAAGGTAAAAGGAGGTCACATAGGTAGGCCCTACTCCAGTTGACTGGTGTCCTCATAAGAAGAGATTAGTGCACATACACACAGAGGGAAGACCATGTGAAGACACTCAGGGGAGATGGCCATCTACAGGTTAAGGAGAGAGGTCTTGGAAGAAACTAATCCTTTGACACCTTGATCTTGGACTGCTAGCCTCCAGAATTGTGTGAAAGTAAAGTTATGTTGTTTAAGCCACCCAGTTGGTGATACTTTGTTATAGCAGCCCTAGTAAATTAACACAAGTTCACAATTCCCTGTTTCTTTGCATGTCTTATATATTTTGTTGAAAAACTGGACATTTTGAGTAATGTATTGTAGTAATTCTGCATAATTATTATCCCTCTGCCCCCATCCCAGGGGGCTGATGTTCTTTTTGTCGTTTTTCTCTGTCAGTTATTTATATATTTAGTCACTGTAGTCTATTTCCCCTGTGGTGTGCAGCCTTTTGTTTTTATCTTTTAGCCTGGCTACCTAGGGATTTCTCCTGGGACAGCCTAAGCAACTTTTTGGTCAAAGGTTGTGCTTAGACTCTGTTAGCCAGTCATGTTTTATGCTTTACTATTTGGTATGTATGTGGCTTGCAAGCCGTCACAGTTTAAGTAGTTTATTTGGTTGTCTCCACATTTAGTCAGGAACTACCAGCTTGGATTTTTCCTCTCTCAGCACTCCTGAGAAGGTGCAGTCTTAGGCATGTATATACACTCCTTCGGACTGCCAGAAACAGGTGTGATTGTGTTCTTAAGCCTGCTTTCCTAGGCGTTGCCTCTGCTCAAAGTAGCTTGTTGTTCAGCCAGTTTTTGGTGAATTGTGCTTATACCCCTGGTGCCAGCAAGGCTTCTGCTCTTTGTTGATTGATCTGTGTGTCGTTTAGGAGAAGTTTTCAGGTCTGTCCACATGCAGACTAGCACTGGCACATCCTTCTTGACCACCAAGGTTAAGTGTGATCTCAGGAAGGCTCTTCTTAGCTGTCTCTTTCCATTGTTTGTCTCTGTTAAACTTCTGACTGCTCTGACATTTGGCTTGTTGTTGCTTGTATCATGGAGCTATGGGTGCCTTCTTAATTGCTCTCCACCAACGCGCTCATTGCTTTAGACAAGCTCCTTAGGTGTGGAAGTCTCCATGCTCTGTTCCAAACAAAGCCAGGTCCCTCAGGCAGAGCTGTGGAGGTCTTCCTCCTTGAGATCCACTTCTCCCCCTGGCAGAACCTCTGTACCACCACACAGGAGCTAGGGACATAACACAGTGGCTTGCTTTTCCCAGAGTGATACCAGCAGGTAGCCCGATCTTCTTGGCTTGCCTTTCCCTGTATGGAACCTCAGCCTTATATGTGAACTGGACTTAGAGCAATAAGGGCCCTTGTATTCTCGTTTGCTATGCCAGGGGTAGAGCTTCTGTCCTACAAACAGGGATAGGTAGAAGAAAGGAGTTCAGGGCCTCTTAGTCATACCTGCCTGGAATAGAGCTTTTGCAAAATGCTGCTAAAAGAAATGAGAAGGCTAGCAGCCCATCCTTCCCAGGGTAAACCTGTGGCCCCAGACAGGTTGCCAGGGGAAAAGGGAGCCCCATCTTCTCCATCACAGCTGCCTAGATTAGAGCTCCTTGAGCAGTATTCCTAAAACAGAACTTGGGGTGGGAAGTGGGGTCATAGCTCAAATGCTACAGGTTTTTACCTTGAGATTTAGGCATTTTCTTGTTTTATCCTTTTCCTGAATAAGTATTTCTGTATTTGCTGTATGTCCTCAGGATAATTCTCTTTCAATGATGATTTCAAAAAAGTAATTTCATCCTGTTAAATGATTGTTGCAGAGAGCATGTGAAGTGATCCTCACTCCTCCCTGCTGAAATTCATCTTTTCCACTGCATTATAAATAACACAAATACAAATAATGACTCTTTCTTTTGGATAACCTGTTTTTAATGACAACACTGATATCTTCTATTACTTTTATACATGTTTTATGTACCATTATAACTTTATCTCAGTATTTTAAATGATAGTGCCACCAATAATTAGTGCCTTATAGGACAGAGCGAAGAGCTCATAACCTCTCAAATTGGTTTACATTTCAATAGCATTTTACCGTTTCACAATGCTATTGAAGTTATAATAGCAGTTTATACTCACTGGAAAGTGGCTGGAATGCTGTTATCAATATGGACATACAGTGAGGATAATTGTCTAAGGGCACACAGGTGGTTGGTGGCAGAATAAGACTAGAATCCAGGATTTCCGCTCCCAAAGCTCACTGTTTTAATTAGAAGTAGTCATTTTAAAAAATCTGTTTATCTTCTGTCTAGATGGGTAGCTCACCTACCTAGAAAGATTTAGATCATTACTAAATGGAAAATTTTCTCTTTCCATATTTTAATTCAGTAGCAATGTGATGAAACTTGTGTTTTTGATAGGATTTCCTATGAAATGAGACATCATTTGGATATATAAATATTCTCATTGGTGAAATTACTTGACATATGCCCCTGTTCTTTATTTGATACAAGGACTGAATTTTAAGTATTTCTTGGAGGTAAAAAAGCTATTGAAAATGGAAAAAAAATACCTTTTAACAGCAGAGGGGGCTGGCAGAATTAATAAAAAGGAATGTGTTGAATGACAGTTCATCATTTAACTGAAGGATTCTCTTCAACACAATTACTAGTTTGAAAATGAATATTTATCATGACTGAAAACTAATGAAGATTAACTATAATGATATTTACTAAGAGACCTTTGAAAACCATCACTTGTCTGAAAAACATCCATAAAATTCAGCCCCTAGTTGTTCAGACTGTGTTAGCAATTGTTAAAAAGAGCAGTGAGCTGCTACTAAATCTATCAGAGCTCCCAATTAAATTGTTACACGTCATCACGTGGCATCACTGACTGGTGGAAAGGCTGAAGTTGAAGCCTTCACTGCAAAAGAAACAATCAGACCACACAGGTTCTGCGTGTAATCCACGTCATGACAGAAAGCTAGTATGAAAAGGTGAATTGCACATCACTCTTGACTTTTCATAATCATTGTCCAAGCTTAATCTTGATGTGAGTCTCTGAGAGAGAACTGCTAATTACAAAATCTGCAGTGGCAGTTGAGTAATGATTGACAGGTTAGAATGAGATCTGTGCCCAAAGCAGCTAGGGAGGTCTGAAGATTTCTCCCGACAAAAGAAGAGATCAAAAAATGGGAGAGTTATTGGCCACCATTTCCATAGAGTTCTTTTCTTCCAAATTTAAAGTACTCAGTCATGCAAACAAATCATTCATAATGCCTTCCTTCCCTCCTTTCTTCATTATATCCTTTCCTCTGTCTGTCTGTGTCTCTCTCCCTCTTTCTCTTACCCTACTCCCCTTTATTTTTCTTTCTTTTATTCATTCAGCAAATACATACTGAATGCCTACAATAGGCTGGGCACTTTGATAGAAAATGGGGATATAGCAGAGAAGAAGATAACTCCCCGGTCTCAATACTCACATTCTAACGGCGATGCTTGGAGGAGGTGCAAGCAGTTAACAAGTAAACAGAGGATGATTTCAGATTATGATAAGTGTTATGAAAGAAGTAAACAGGTTGATGTGACAGAGTGTGTCTACAGCAGGGGTGGGGGGCGATGGGGTGAAGACTAGTTAGGGCCATTATTGAAGGCTGTTTTGAAGACATTCAGTGAGACTGAGAGTGGGAAGGAATCGATGGTGAGAACATTCCAGGCAGGGGAAACAGTAAGAGCAGAAGCCCTGAAATAGATTGCAGAAAAGATGGGTGGGGTTTTCTTTTTTAGAATATACTTAGACTGCGGAAGAGAAACAATGTTCTGGCAAGAACATATCAAAACTGATAATCTTAAGTACATCTTACTTAATATCACCAAATGATCCTAAGTGCCCAGGTAGGCAGAGCAATTAGCAATGCTAATCTACTCTTTGATCTCCAAGGAAGTAACTGGAGCCACTGAGTGGAACCGATTATGACCTAAGAGTTCTGTGTACCATGATGGAACCT
This sequence comes from Equus quagga, assembly GCF_021613505.1. Classification (NCBI taxonomy): domain Eukaryota; kingdom Metazoa; phylum Chordata; class Mammalia; order Perissodactyla; family Equidae; genus Equus; species Equus quagga. The sequence continues at coordinate 49,771,141 of NC_060275.1, read as the reverse complement.
TGTCAGCCACTGCTCTGTGAAAATGAAAAGTGAAGGTCATGCTCTCCCTTCCTTGGTGTCTTAACGTAAGCTCATTTCTTTTCACAGAAATTTCAGGCAGAATCCCAACAGAATGCTGTTTCTGATGACAAGGTGTGGGTTGATTTTGTCCCCAAAGTGAATACCATTAGAATGTAATATTATTGCGGGGCCTGCCCCGTGGCCAAGCGGTTAAGTTCCCGTGCTCCACTTTGGTGGCCCAGGGTTTGGATCCTGGGTGCGGACGTGGCACCGCTCATTAGGCCATATTGAGGTGGCGTCCCACATGCCACAAGTAGAAGGACCCACAACTAAAAAATATATAACTATGTACTGGGGGGATTTGGGGAGAAAAAAAGAAGAATGTAATATTATTGGGGAAAATATTTGAATACTGTCTTTAAAAGTAGTCATATCTCTCACCAACTACAAATAGCTTAGAACTTCGAATTTTGGTATGGCTGAGGACACAAAGAACTCTGGCAAATTTTTGGGCCCCAGATCTAGAAACAATGACAGAGCAGGGCCCTTGGCTCACAAAGTCCAAAATAGCTTTTGACCCCAGGCAGAGCTTGGGTCTCAGCTGACGCCATCCACTCAGTTTGAAATAACGGTTTTGCTAAAAAGCCTCTGCACAGCAAAGGAAACCATCAACAAAATGAAAAGACAATATAACAACTTGGAGAAGATATTTGCAAACCATATATCAGATAAGGGGTTAATATCCAAAATATACAAAGAACTCATACGGCTCAAGAACAAAAAAAACTAACAACTCAATTGAAAAATGGGCAAAAGATCTGAACAGAGATTTCTTCAAAGAAGATATATGGATGGCCAACAGGCACATGAAAAGATATTCAACATCATTAACTATAAGGGAAATGCAAATCAAAACTACAATGAGATATCACTTCACTTGGGTCAGAATGGCTATAATTAAGAAGACAGGAAACAATAAATGTTGGAGGGGATGTGAAGAGAAGGGAACCGTCATACACTGCTGGTGGGAATACAAACTGGTGCAGCCACTATGGAAAATAGTATGGAGATTTCTCAGAAAATTAAGAATAGGTCTACCATATGATTCAGCTATTCCACTGCTAGATATTTATCCAAAGAACTTGAAAACACAAACGCATAAAGATACATGCACCCCTATGTTCATGTGCTTATTCACAATAGGCAAGACTTGGAAGCAACCTAGGTGCCCATCAAGGGACAAATGGATAAAGAAGATGTGGTATATATATGTAATGGAATACTACTCAGCCATAAAAATCGATGAAATCCAGCCATTTGTGACAACATGGACGGACCTAGAGGGTATTATGCCAAGTGAAATAAGTCAGATAAGTGAAATAAATCAGAGGGAGAAAGGCAAATATGGTATGATCTCACTCATAAGTCGAAGATCAAAACAACAACAAACAAACACATAGTAACAGAGATTGGATTAGTGGTCACCAGAGGGAAAGGGAGGAGGGAGGAGGTTGAAAGGGGTGGTTAGGCACATGTGTGTGGTGATGGATTATAATTAGTCTTTGGTGGTGAATGTGATGTAATCTGCACAGAATTAGAAATATATTACGATGTACACCTGAAACTTATATAATATTATAAACCAATGTTACTGCAATAAAAAAAATTTAAAAATTTAAAAAAATAATGGTTTGAATCCTTCACCAAAAGATATTTTATCTTGTTAATCACCATTAAAGGTGTTAAAGGTTATCCATTCAATACTTTTTATTTTCCTATTAAGGAAGAAGGTCGAGTGCTTGGCATGTTCTTTCAAGGGTTCAGACTTCATGAGAATCACATTATCTTGATATGGATTATTTCCCCAGCCTGAGACACAGAAAGCTTTTGTCCCAGGCTATTAGTCATTGTGAACAGCCAGTACAAACTTCAAGAGATCTTCTTAGAGACCATCCACCACTAGCCAGAATTAATGCGCAAGACAAGGTACACGAATCAGGTCATAGGGCACCAGACAAGCAAGCATGTGGTCTAGGTTGGTGGTCAAATGTCATAGCTTAAGTACAGATGATGGTCAGCGAGGGCTAGTGATAGCTGGATGAAACTTGGAGGTCAACATCTAGGCGTGAGGCAAAGGGTCAGTTATGTTACAGGCTTTTAACTAATACCGGCCCTGACTTCAGTTCTCCTACATTAAACCCAGCATATATGGGATTAAAACCAAAAGCTCTCATCCCGGTTCCCTGCTTCTTTAGTTACACTCATATGTCAATATCTGTTTCTTTAACCTTTGACTCCCTGAGCTTCACAACCAAATAGAAGTTACAAATTGTTAAAGCCCAGGTGGCCTCACACTAAAGTTTTGGCTCATCATGAGTCCTTGAAGTTTATTACAGGGAAACTGATGCCCGGAAAATATCAAGAAAGAGAAGCTTCCCAGGCCCAACCTCTTTGGCTTCCTGGCACCAAAATCCACCATCCACCACGGAGGCAGACAACCAAGGATATCCACCTGCAGATTTCCTTATCTCACCATCCCCCTTCCTGCAAGCAGCTACACAGGGCCAAACAGAGGCCGGTGGGAAAGTGCCAAACCAGCAAGGCCACAGGCTTCCCCCTCCCTGCAAGCAGCCACATTCCTCGCAAGCCTTTAAAACCTTTTACCCACTTGTTAAGAAGGAGCCAGCAGTTCTTAAGGCACCAGCCTGCTGTGTGCTCCCTTTGCCTGGCAAATAAAAGCTGATTTTCCTTTTCACCTGAAACTCTGTTCTCGTTATTTGGATTGGTACCGACTTCAGAGACTGAACTTTCAGTATCCGTTGTATGTAGACATAGCACATAGGAATGCAAGGCTTAAGATTCATTCATTCACTTAAGAAACATTTAAAGAACATGTACTTAGACCAGGCACTAGGAGACACACAGACCAGGTTAGGGGAGAGGGAAGATGAAAGATAGGTAAACGAATAATTATAATATAAATCAATGCATATGTTTGAAATATGCATGGGCCATCAGGAGAGCACAGTGAAAGACGGTCTAGCTCACTATAGCAGTGGGAGTATGGGGTGTAGGAGGAGGCCAGAGAAGGCGTCCTGGAGAATAGATGCCTGAGCTGAGCCCTAACAGATGCAGAGCAATTAACCAGACAAAGGAAAGGAGCAATCCAGTTATTAGGGACAACAGACTGGTCTCAAACTGTGTTGCAATGGATCTCAGAGACCCAAACAATATTTGCAAAAGACCAAGACCTCATATCTAGCTGTGCAGAAATAGGGTAGAATAGTTGAGATCCAAGGGATAGGTTTACATGGATCACAGACAGGGCTAGCGAAGTGTGATAATCCCAGGAAGGCTGGGCTGTGGACTCAGGAGAAAAAAAAATGAATCAAGGATACCAGAGTAGGAACTCTAATCACAGGGAAAACTAAGGGACATTGAAGACACTAGATTCAAGTTGACAAAACAGTGAGATGAGATACAGAGTAACAAGTTTCTTGGCCAGAGATTTACTGCTCTTTATGTCTTGGTCTGAGGCCAAGGAATTGTTCTACAGTCAGATCATGGAGCTGGGTGCAGAAGTGGATGCTACAACCTCTACAAAGACGGAGTGACCGGAGTAACAAGACCAGGGACCCACAGAGACCAAGGGACCAGACAGCAGCAAACAAGGAAAGAAGGGCACAAGCCAGAGTCAGTGAGACTTGATGAGGGAGGCAGTTTTCTGACCTAGTTCAGGGCTTCTCTTTGGTTTCCCGTGCAGCAGGAGTCAATCCCAGCACAGCTGGGCTCGGGATTCTAGATGGAAGCTTGCAATTAGAAGCACCTGGCCAAGATAGCGGGCAGAGCAGGGACACAGCTGTAGCGCTTTGTAAGTGAAGCCTCTCAAGGGTCGGGGCGGGGGATCACATTAAAAAATAAATAAAACCTACTGCGAAGATGGATGTAGCGAATCTCTCTACCATTATTAAATACTTTGTCTCTGAGCTGACTTTGTACTGCCCTTAAGTGCAGAGATGGCAACGGGAATCTCAGCTGTGCACAAACTCATTTGCTCACAATTGCAAAGGGACAACTTCTACAATCACATCTCTGTAAAATACAAAGCTCCCAAAAGAGCCAGCCCAAGATTAACTTGTTAAATACTATGAACAAATGCATAGTTTAAAGTACTTGCAAAGCGTATTTTTAAGCATCTCTATACCTATTCGTTTTGATTATATAGCTGTCCAAACGTAATATATGTATATATAAAAATATATACACATATAGTGTAAATACACAGTATATTTATATGTATCTATATATTTTAGCCATGCATTTATAGTTCTAAAAAAATAGGGATGCCTCTCCTTTTGGAAGATCTTTTTAAGAACATGTAAGCTGCTAAAAACCATAAAATGGCTTTTTCCGTGACCTGCTGCAAGTCTGTTGTGCAAGCTCACAGCAGCAGCCCCATTACTCCTGCAGTGGTTACATGTGGTGCAGGAAGATTGTTTATTTTTAAATCATAGAAACCCAAATATACAGATATCAAAGAAACTTTCAAAGGCAACCTCTACAAAGGATAAAACCTCTTCAGATAGCTGTCCCAGATTAATGAAACATCTTTTCCCTCCAGAGAGAATGGGAACATCCTACAAGAAACAGCAAACGGCAGCGTAATAGTATGTCCAGAAGATGAACTTCCTTCATTTGATATTTCTGTACATTTACAGTAGCAGCCTTTGGTTCCACTTTAAAGACAAAGATTTGCATAATAACACTTTTGTATTCCTAGTCATTTGGCCCAGAATACTGTAATGTCAACTGAAATTTCTAGAAACAATTATAGCATTTCAGAAGAGGAACTGGAAGAAGCTGAGTCGAACATGTAAACAAGGTGGGGATTTTGATCATCAACACGGCCTACCGCACATCCTCGATTATTCCAAAGCCATGCACTTACCTACTTTCACTGGCAAAGTAGGGTGTGGTACAGATTATAACATAATAGATTAGCAGCCAATAATACATTTTCAAAAGACTAAATATTTGTCCAAAAGGAAAAAAAACCATTATTTAATCTCTTCTTCCCAACATATCAGGGTGTTGACTATTGACATCCTTCTTGTAATCATTAGTCAAATTCTACTGCAGGAATAGAGGGATAGAGAAGTGCCACAGAGAAAAGGGAGGTGGAAAAATAAGTGAAAAAAAGTAAGTATAAGGAAGATCTCAGATTCAGAGGAATGATAGTAGAGGAAACATTTGGAAGTATTTATTTAGTTGATTCATCAATGAAACAAAAGATGTCAGTTGACATCTAGGAGCAAAATTGGCACTACCACACTAGGGTACTCACTTGCACTTGACTGGATAATGGTTTTTCAGAAAAAAAATGTATTATCTGAAAAGCATAACTGAGCACAATTGTGAGGATCACATGTTTGCTATAAAATAGGAAAACAGATATTAAAATACTATTTTATTGCTAATTTCTCTACCAACACGATAGTAAATTAAGACCTTAGAAAATAAGACCTGAAAGATAGGAGATTTTAAAGCTACCTATCGCAGGTATGGCATAAGCTGTGATAAGTTTTCATAGGTAATTTACTGGCTTATTCCATTAACTTAAATCACTGTGAAAAGAAACACATCTACAAAATTCATTTGACATGGTTCAAGCCTGTATAAAATAGGTTTATGTGTCAAAAGAAATCACTGAATACAACACTCACAGCAAGACTGAGTTTTTTCCAAAAGCATTTTGAGTTTGAGATAAATCTTATTTTTAAAAGGATTTTTCCTCCTTTGTTAGCTACATAATCTTTTCCCTGAGAACACCACTAAGTTCTGTAACAGCATTCTGTGTCACTAGAGGCAATTATGTACCTCCTGCAACTACTGATTGATTTCATACCTGAAAATATGATTATACTACTTACCATTTATATGTCACTTTCTGTTTTCTAAATGCTTTACAATCTCCTTATGTTATTCAAATGAGGGGAGAAGAAAGGCATGATAGATGGGAAGGACAGACTTGGCTGAGTCCTTATAAAGATAAGCAGATCCTTAACAGGTAATGGAGGAGCAGGAAAATGGAGCATGATATCAGCAAAACTCCAAGCTAATTCACAAGACCTCTAAGGTCAGCCACATTTACTAAAATGGATGATAAAATATATGTCCAAGGTCAAGCAAAGTCAATTATTAAACTAGAAATGAATGCAAAATCTCCTGATTTTCAATATGACATTTTGGACCACAGAAGGTTATGGTCCTCCAATGACCCAACTCAATTGCTAAGTGGTGGGAAAAACCAGAAATTAAGCCTCTTTTACTTATAATTTTCCCAAAATGCGTGCAAATTCTTCAACGAAAGGTTGTACTCAGTATTCTAGAATAAATTAGGGTAAATTCAGAACAATAAAGAGCCTATAGAGTCAAGAGAGCCTACAGAAGTTTTTTGGCTTGGGGTAGGGGAGGAGAGGGAGAGGCATTTGCAGTCAAAGGCCACAGTTAGCATCATTGTACTATCCAAACCTAATTAGTAAAATCAGAATAGAAGGGCTACACAAATGTGACCACTAACTTACTACTCATAGCATGCAGCACCAGAAGTAAAGGTGTCCCTTTGATGAGTTCCATGGAAAGAAAAACTAACAATAATATTTGGAGGTGAAGAAAGGAAGAGCCTTTAAAGTTTCTGTATGCTTAAGAGGAACCCATGAAGACTTGGTGATGTCCAATCTAGATTAAAGTATTGTACACATGTATTATGTGTTAGCAAGCATGCATTTGACAGAAGGAGTACCACTTATGATAAATAACATCTCAGCATTCTGTCTCATATGCTCTATAAAATTGTATTAGGCCACATTGGGCAACTCTTCTACCTTTCCCTAATCATGAAGGGGACGGTGGGAAATGGTGGTGCGTCCTGGAATGAGAGTTCTCAGGCACACTGGTCTGTCATGCTCACAGGCCAATCTGCGTTCTCGTAGACACACAGTTCTCCATGACTACAAGGAACGATGCGGCCCGCCCTGAGACATCTGGTTTACAGGAAGGTGAGGAAGAATAAATGCGAAGTTGTGGACTGTTTTAAGTTGCCTCTGACCACTCCACCGGATGAGCATTCTACTTGATGCCAACTTTGGCAGTGGCTTACTCAGGAGTATTAGGACTATGGGACTCAGTATACAGCAATTCCATGAATGGGTACGATTCTTTAGGCAAATAATCTCCTGTTTCTGAAATGTGACTAGAAGGAACGATATAAGAATTTATCAAAAAATGTTTCAAAGTGTTTTGACCACCAGCTAAACAATTGTTTCCAACAATTAACAATACAACATAATCAGTACCATCCTGAACTATTTATTACCTATCTGAATAGGACATTCTGATCACTGTCCAGAGCATAATAAACAGATGCCTCATCATATTTTCTTGGAAAAGCTTAATCACACAGTCATTCAACTGCCTTTCTACCATGCCCAAACCTTCTTGAGCACTGTGATTTAAACTATTAGAGTCCATATGATTTCATTACAAAAACATCAAATATCTTCCCTCCCTTTTGGTCTTTCAGGCTGTTCTTGAAGTTCCATGTAATCTAAAAAAACTTTCTCAGTTATATAGACAGATGACTATTCCCTATTTCCCAAATTTTCTGAATAAGTAAGTTCCAGAGGCATCACTGATACAAATACACCCACATCACCATGAGTTAAGAAGGATAGGAACATACATACACAGACAATACCGAGAATAATGATTATCCAATGATAAGTGATCGATCAGTAAAAGAATGCATAAATGGCATCAGCAAAATTGGGTAAAGATCCCAATGACATTTGAATGTGCAATAATATCTCTTAACACTTTAACACTAAAAATTGCAGGACATTCATTTACGTGATATTTATTTATTGAGCACCTACTATATTAGAAACTAGAAAAACAGTGGTGAACAAGACAGATTCAGTCCTTGACCTTGTGAAGTTTATATCATAGTAGGGAGGAGAGATACCATCTCCTCACACATGTGCACACACAACAGGAACGTGGACAATGAGAGAACTGCATACTGTGATAAGTGTCGTGAATGTCACAGAAAAAGGAGCTGAGGCAGACATTAAAGGTTTGTCAGGTAAGGATACTCTAAGAAGATGATATTTCAACAAAGACCTAAAGGAGGACTTTGGAAGCAGAAAAAAGACCAGAGAGTGTCTGGGCACAGGGAGTAGCAAGAAGCTGGCCTTTTGCAAAACCTGTAAGGAAACTGTCCACCTTGGTTGATGAGGAGGTAGCCAGTGGGAGGGATTATGAGAAAGGGTGGTGAGAACGTAAGGACCACATGGAAAATGATTTACTGAAGAAGGGACAATTTCCATCTCATTCCATTAAAAAATCATAGCACAAATATATGTGATTATAAATTATGCCTTTAAATGATCATAAACAACATTACTATGTCTTTTTTCTGAAATATATTATGCAACAACATTTGTAACCCAGGGCAACTGCTGACATTCAAACTTTGCACAGAAAGAAAGACCATTATTGTGCCCAGTTTATCAGCTTCAGGAAAAAATGTGTGCGGGGCGTGGGGGAGAGAGAGAGAAAGAACAGTTATTTATTGGACATTATGGAAAGAAAGTGAAACTATGTGGAGGCTCTTTGTGTTTATGTTGTTTAGTCTGTTACAATCATTTTATTTCACCAGATGAATGAAATGAGAAATAATGAGATTTAAAAATAAAACACATAAAGAGCTGCAATACTTTGGAGCAGAGGTTGGCAAGTTTTTTCTCAAAGGACTAGGTGTAGGCATGGGAAAGACTCAGGAAAGAGTGACAAGAGACCCTGCTGGACTGGATTGGCTAAATATTCTAGTATTTTACTAGCCACAGGCACAAAGTTATGTAACAGTGTAAAAAAAATCCATTAACTGTTTCTATTGACTCTACACAAATGTTAGAGGAACTTCTGTCAAATGTCTTATTTTTTAAACGTGTGTGAACACTTCTGGCATTAAGTAGAAAGTTGGCACAAATGATCCCAAAGTTCCCATCCAACTCTAAAATTCTATGATTCTAAAAATTTAAATTATAATACAATTACTAATATCTGGCAGAATTTCAAAAGCAGTTGAAATGATGTTTCTAAAAATTTAAATTATAATACAATTACTAATATCTGGCAGAATTTCAAAAGCAGTTGAAATGATGTTTTATGACTTCTTTTTCCCGGCTTAACATTTTTGCAAATTTTAGAATGCTAATTCCTGAAGCTTGGCAGCTCAAACAATAATTGACTATTTCCTAGTCACTTTGCAATTGCTTTCTTTTAATTGAGCATGAATTAGTACAGCATGTGAAATCTGAAAACTAAAAATGGATGCTTTAGACAAATCATTTTTTTACTGAAATGAGTTCACCACCACTAAATAATAATTCTACTTTTATGCATCAGTCAGTGAATACCCTTGACTGGATTTCATACAATCGTTAAGTACAAATTCATTGACCACCTATTAGAGTCTAAAACCAAGACTGATGTGTACTAGGGTATAAGAATGCTTATTACTTGAGTGAAGGAACATAGACTCTGAGCCATGGTGCTCAGGTTCAAATTCCACCTCTACTACTTACTAGCTGTGTGACCTTGGGGAAATTACTTAACTTTTTGTGCCTTCCTTGCTCATTGGTAAAATGGGGCTAAAAATAATACCTATTCCATAGGGCATTATGACAATAAAATGATATATTTCCTGTAAGATGAATGGCATCGTACCTATGTTACGTTTCAATAAAAGTTGATAATATTAATTTCAACTTTATTTTCATTCTACCAGGTAAAACAGATACCTAGCACATAAACATCATATAATTCTAGCGCAGAAATGGCCTTACAAGAGAGCGGGGTGTTGTACCAATTTCTTGCAAAACAACACTCACTTAAAATCCTACTCTAAAGTATCTTGCATTCAAAATGAAATGAAAATATCATAAAATGAAGATCTGTTAAGATAAATTAATCAAGTAATTTTATTTGCTCTTTTCAATAAGCTCTGCTAGCTATAATGAGGGATACAAAAGCATGGGAAAGACAATCTTCCTATCTAGGAGTTTTAAATCTTTTTGATAAAATATATAAACAGATAAGGGTCACTGATGTACTTATTACACATTTATCGAGCATTTACTAGGTACTTGCATTGGTAACGCAAAGGTAATTCAGATACAATCTAGAGAGACGAGTCACATAAACTTGGTGAGCCTTACTTTCCTCATCTTTGAAATGGGGGTAGAAACATCTCAACCAGATTTTGCAAGAATCAAATGTGAATCATTGCACAATGGTCTGCAACATGACAGGCTCTCAACACACTATGTGCTTTGAGTAGAGGCTATAAGGGTATGGAGGAGAGACACACTCCTCCTCCAGGAAGGTGACATTGAAGGAGTGTCTAGAACGACATTTGTGACACAGAGAAATTCAGTAAGAACATCCCATGCAAAGCAGACTGCACTTGCTATAAGGCAAGGGCTCATGAAGGGGAGAGATTCACTTCCCAGGTTCTAACCCCTCTAACCCATTCACCATCTGAACGTGTTTCTCCCCATCTCCTGTTTAATAATGTTGAATAAGCTTTTGTCCATAGGGTGAGATTGATGGCATCTTTTACAACCTAATTGTAGTTCCCCCAGCTGTATCTCCTCCAGTCTGGTCACTATCATCCCTTTTATTCATGGCCACAGAAGGTACTATGCAACAATGGTTAAAGGCTCAGGTTTTGAGCCTTTAAAGACTTTTCTACTCAGTTGCTGTGATTTTGGGTGTTAGTCAAACTCTCTAAAGGTCAATTTTCTCATCTGCAAAGTAGGAATAATAATAGCACCTACTGCTTAAAATTAGTTGTAAGTATTAAATGAAATAGCACACCTAGTATAGTGTGTGATACACAAGAATTCGACAAATACTATTAAAAACATATCAGAATTGGTATTTTGGGGAGGTTAATCTAAGGATGGCTTGCAAAATGGAATTTTGGAATGAGGTTATCCTGAGGCACAGACGTTGGTAAGGGAGCTACTGGAGCAGCTGTGGTGTGAGGAGTGAGGGCCTGAACAACGTGATGCTGGAGAGGTTAGGAAGGGAGGATTCGAAAGCACTGGGGAAAAAACAACCATGACGTAGGGAGGGCTGGATAAGAAGGAATGGAGTGGGGACGAGTCAAACATGACCCCAAGATTTTGACACTGAGATAATGGCAGTCCTATTTAAAAAACAAAAATGGAGGAGTCAGATAGATGAGAGGGGATGACCGAATTTATAATTTCACAACTTATAATTCTAAAAACACAAACTAGATGCCATATTTGAAAAATTCAGATCTATGACATGACATATTAATCAAATTTGCTAGTCTGAATCCTGGAACTTTCTGTTTAGCCTTCATGACAAAACCCATCCCTGTTCTCTCAGCTCTCTCTGCATCCTTCTGACAAAGACTCTCCTTGACTAACTTTAGTCAGGCTCCTCTAAGCCCTCCAGGCCTCCACCTTAGGCTAGTGTCAGTCCTGGCCAGGCTTCCATTGCCCAGTTGTTGCAAGAATCTTGCTATGTCAGTTTAGAGAGAACCCCCACCCTCCATAACCCTTGATATCTGATTAGGTTCTTCACCCCCGCCCTGGGTATCTGATCACCGTGGTCTGCCTTCAGCAAGAATCCTATTGGGTCTGTTTAGCCAGAATGCTCTCTTAGTCCCGATGTTCCTCTTAGTAATTGTCCATCCACCGCCCCCGACCCTGCTCCTTGGCTATGAATTCCCACTTGTCCATGATGTATTTCGAATTGAACTCAGTTCTCTACCGAGGTTTCTTTTTTCCCTATTGCAAGAGTCCTGAATAAAATCTGTTTTTAACTACTTTACCGCCCAGCTCTGATTTTCTTTGAACTTCCCAGCTAATTCCTTCTTCCTCTCCTGCCCACTAAATGAGGGCCTTCCCTAGAGTTGAATCCATAATTCTCCTTTTTCTGTTAACTGTGTCCCTGGGGTGAGAGGTTGGGAATTCATCTTACTGTTAAAATCCTATTGGAACTCAGGCTTCCAGTTTACCTGCCCAACGTACCTTCCTCCATACTCTAGCTATGCAAAATTTTCTACACCTAGAAATGGGTTCTAGTGAAAAATAGTGATAATAAAATTATCAGGGAAGAAGCAGTAATTCAAAAGTCAAGGATGAGATAAATTATTCAAGCTTTTAATACCAATGCATACATTATTTACTAGTAGCTTCTTTTAAATAAAAATGGATCAAAATGCATGAAACCTTCCTTGTGTCCCTCATGAAATATTTTCTTAAGTGTAACATTTAGAGTTTCTTGATCCCCAAAAGAGATTAAAATATATGCCCAGTTCAGCTCCATTGTAAGTTTCAGTTTGAAATATTTGAGTTTCTTAGTACTTAAGACCCAGGAAGTCTTTGATGAGGAAAGCTGCCTTGTCAGGAAATTGATTTTTTCCCAAGGGACATAATTAAAGAGGGCAATACTGCTGAGAGCATGGGTGTGCCAAAGGCAATACGCTGTATTTGCAACATATACAATAGCTTCTTGGAGAAACGTCTCAGCTGTTCTACAGTGATCTTCCACGAATGTATTTACATTTACCACTAACAGCAAAATGCAAAACACAAAACAAAACTATACATGGGAATTGAATAATGTGGCCAGAAATCAAAACACAGAAAACAAGCAAAGCATAATGTCTCCTCTCCACACTCTCTCTGACTGTAATCATCTAACTAGTTGGGCATTAAAATATTACATGGGTAATATGGAACTTCATTCAACAAATTCATTCAAATTTACCAAAGGTGGGGAGCAAAGACATTTCATACATGACTCCCAGCTTTCTAATTTAAGCAATTGAGTGTGTGGGTAGTGGTGACATAGATGGGGACAGAGAACAGCAGAGGAGGGCGGAGCAGATGGGAGGAGGCGTTTGTGAATTCAGTCTTGGAAATAATGAGTTTGAGGTGACTGTGAAACACCAGTGGTTATCTTCATATTTAATATGTAGGTCCTAATCATGATTGATCATTTAGGTCTGAGTTATTAAAGGGAATTAATTTAAGGTGATAACTCAAACTGCGTCATTTTTGCTTTGCTCTTGCTGTTTAAACATTTAGCAATTGTTTAAATCTGCTTTGAATTTATGGTTTGAATTGTTTTCTTCTAAGTCTAGCTTCATAGGTCACATCACACTTCAATTGGTGAATCACAAGTTGACAACATCCTTGCTTCAAAATATAATTTAATAAATTAGGTTTAATCTCTAGGTCTCTTCTCTGATATATAAATTTAAATGATCTCTTGATGACCAGCTCTTTGCTTTCCACTTGTATGACAACCAACGTGGACAGAGAATGCAGTAGTCCAGTGGGTCTGACGGCAGATTGTCCGGGTTTGTGCCCCGCTCTGCCACATGCTAGCTCTGTGTTCTCTGGAAAGTTACTTAGCTTGTCCACGCCTCAGTTTCTTCATCTGTGAAATGGATAGGACACTTCAGACTTGATTTATGGCTTAGCACATAATTTAAAAATGTTATACATGCACTTCAGAAGAACTGGTATTCTCCCAGTGTTGAATGAAGAAGTGTATATATGACCACCAAATGAAGATTGTCAGTCTGTTGTTCATATCCTCTATATCGTCAATAAATGTACTGTGAGCTTCCTCTCTCATTGACAAAAATATCTTGAAATTGGTTACTATGATGGTGGATTTGTCGATTTCTCCCTGTAGTTGTACAAAATTTTCTCATAGGTTATAGTAAGGATTAAGTGAGCTAACCCAGGTAAAGTGCTTAAAACAATACCTGGTGAAGGGTGGCAGAATACGCCACCCCCAAATATGCCACTTTGGCATAAGGATTATTTTGAGCCAAAGGCACTTGAAAAACAATAGGTACAGGGCCAGCCCTGTGGCCAAGTAGTTAAGTTCGCGGGCTCAGCTTTGGCGGCCCAGGGTTTCCTGGGCATGGATCTAGCACTGCTCATCAGGCCATGCTGAGGCGGCATCCTACATGCTACAACTAGAAGGACCCACAACTAAAACAAACAACTATGCACTGGGGGGCTTTGGGGAGAAGAAGGAAAAGTTAAAAACTAAAATTTAAAACAAACAAAAAAACAGCAGGTATAAGAAGAGTGTTCTGCATTCTGACGGCCCCTTTGCTCCCCAAAAGCAGGAGCTAAAAGCAGGAGAAAGGTGTCCTCCACGTTCTGGGAGGAAAGAAACATTCTTATCATCAGAGATAGGGAGTGGAGGGGGAGAGAATTCTGTACAAAGAAATCTTGTTAAAATAATCCTTATCTTCCTTTAGCCTCCCCATATATTTTAGTTATGTGTCCACAATTGCCTCTTTTTGTTCACCCTAGTATAAAAGCATTTGGGTTTGCCATTTCTTTGAGACTTCACTTCTTTATGAAGGCTACCACATCATGTTAAACTTATATTAAATAAATTTGAGTGCTTCTCTCCTGTTAATCTGTCTCATGTCAATTTAATTCTCAGGCCCAGCCAAAAACCCTAAGAGGATAGATATAAAATTATGCCTCCCCCACACTGGCACATACCTAAGCATTTAATACATGTTTGTTTTTCATCATAAATAAATACCAACAAAGGCCTCAAATATTTGAAGTGCCAGAGAGACAGACATTGTGCATCATTACGGTTATTTTGTCAAATCTGTACAGTATGTGATTTATAATTCCCAGATTATACTGGAAGAGTAAAGAAATCCCACACTAACCCTGGCTGTTTAAAATGGTATCATCTTCTCCCTAAACTTAGCTTTTAAATAGACATGATATTTTAGGTGAAAATCTCTAGCAAATGATGAGAATACAGCAAGAATGAAATAAACTCGGCCAACACGCCTTTCCTCCTTTTCTATTTTTTCTTATAATTCTCATCAAGCTTCATCTTTGTACCACATAGTAAGTGTTGTCCTTGGGTATTCATTCTTACCCAAGTGTCAACAAATATGCAAAAATGTGAGTTGTAATAAACTCTACTGTACTCTGTTTTATAAAGAAATTATTTTATCATACAACAAGCAATATTTATGTTTCCTTCAGAGAATACTTAATAGGTCATTTCATTGAAAATGCCAGTTTCAGTAATAATTGGTCTATGTAGAAATAACTACACTACTGTGAAGGACTAGGTTGTCTAAGTAAACAGTATCGCCACCATCACCACCACCGCTGCCACCAGCATGCACTGTGTATGTGTGTGCATGTGCTGTGTGTGTACATACACATATGTCTCCCAGGGCTTGAAAGAGCCTCATCAATATGATTTTCATCTTGACAGTGACATGTCTCTGAGACATGACAAATAAACACAACATTCCACAATTAGAGTTTAGTTATCTTACAGATGTCTGAAATAATCAAGGTACTCAAACAGCATCGGTAGTTCTTAGCTCCTAGGTTATTTCTGACATAAAAAGTATAGAAGAGTAAAACAGTAAGCTGTATCTCAAAATATTAACTTACAGAGGATTTATAGAATATTGCAATAGAAAAAAACAACAGGATTAAATCCTCTGTTAAGATTGATGAACTACTCCACCAAAACTTTATTGGTCTACTCCCATAAAGTAGGCAGCTCTGAATTTCTGCTAGGAAAGTAGTGAGGTTAACCAATATCAAAGCGACGATTCAACCTCAAAAACACATAAAAAGAGCCAAAAAAATATTCAATATTTGCTTGAATCCTATAGTAAATGAATCATCCACTGATCAAAATTTGATTTCTTTTGCCTCTGGGTATAAAGTTGCATCAGGCAAATTGGCTATAAAAATATATATATATTTTGTGAGGAAGATTGGGCCTGAGCTAACATCTGTGCCAATCTTCCTCTACTTTATATGTGGGACGCCATCACAGCAAGGCTTGATGAGCAGTGTGTAGGTCTGCGCCTGGGATTTGAACCTGCGAACCCTGGGCTGCCCCAGCTGAGTGTGTGAACTGAACCACTATGCCACCAGGCCAGACCCTTAAAATAATTTTTTAGAGTATAAGAAAGAAAAAAAAAGGAATACCTTTGAACTTATCAGAATCAGATATAAATCAAGAGTGCATGAACATTTATTCAGACTAAACCTACGTCTTAAAGAATCTTTACTTTAATTCCTGCCCAAACTGTGGCTAGATAACAAGACAGAGGACAGAAGGCAATTTGAAAACTTTATGCTTTGACAGGGAAGGAGTCACTCTTGATGAAAAGGGCCTTGCTTGCTATGTGTAATTATTAGCAATGCAGAGAAGGAGATATCCTGTCCGCCTGAAAAACTATGTTGAATTTTCCCATCAGTCTTGCCAGTTTCAGATGACTAAATTATGGATACATTTTCCAAATTGTGTTCATCTTTTAGAGTCACAAATAAAAATTTCTAAGCCTTGTAGCATTATATTGGAAAAGAAGAACATAATCTCCATTAATCGCTGAAACCATAGTCTGGGCTCTGGTCAGCTTAGCGGCCTGCATAGGGCTTTAGGGCTACACACATTTAACATATAAGTGCTAAATAGTTTTTAGATTATCCCTAGTTGTTAAAGCAATCTTGCACATAATAATAACACTACCCCCATTTTACAGATGAAGATACTAAGGTACACAGAGTGGTTCAGTAAATTCTCCAAGCTCATACTGTTAATAGTGAAAAAGCCAGGTTTTGAACTCAGACTTTTCTGTACTCAAAACTCTGCTCTTTCAACTTTACTGTCAAATATGTGCCATTAGTTGACTGATGGATTCACTCATCCTTTCATGCCTGATTTTAAGTAGCATTTCATATGATATGCATTTTGAGATTGCACGATAAGGCACTGGAACGCATCCCTGGAGACATTTATCCTAAATCCTGTCTTTTATAATGGAGGTAACCGAGGCCTAAGGACTCAGCCAAGAACATATATCAAGGTAATAACAAAGTTGGAACTAGGACTTTTCCTTTAAAAGGAACATGGCAAAAAATTTAATTTTAGACTTTTAAAGTGAATTATGAAACAAATTTTTAAAAATAAATTATTGATTCATGTTATCAATATTACTATTTATGCTAATACAAAATCATAATAGGCTTTTTCAAGGGTGCATTTTGAAGTTGATGCCACTACAGAACACATAACAGAAAGAAATAACTGGGAACTTGGTTTAAAAACATACAGAACAAATTTCACACGGAGCTCTAAAAGTAGGCATTGAGCCCAATTTCTGGAATAAATCAGAGAGTAGGCAGAAAACAGACAGCAGGAACAGTTATTTTAGCAAGAAAAGTAGGATAAATTTACCAAGCCAATCAGGAGATGATGCACGCAGATAAAAGATGCAGAGAGAAAATGTGCAACATTGATACACGGACACATTTGAATGCCAGAAAGCAAAAAACCAGAAAGCACAATTGTCCTAAATGTGAATAAACATTCAAATTATGCTGCAGCTGCAAACTTTAAACTCAAGGAAGGGACATTTGCAAAGGAATTTATTAAATAGATGTGATTTCCCGGTTTCACAGACCCAGTGGCTCTTTTATAAAGTAAAATGTACAATTTGTCTTGATATAAATGACATTTCCACTGTTGTACTCAGTCAAATAGCAAAGTCTTTTGTGAAAGACTGCTTATTAAGGAGCACAAGACTGTTGATACCCCGACTCTCAGGGTCTGAATACATCGTTAGTCCACCTAATAAAATGTAACATACGAGTATGGTCTTATACAACAAGGAGGTTTTCATGTGAAGGAAATTAGTCTTTCCCTAACAGTATGCCAGAGCAGTTTCTCTGTAAGGCATTAAGTTTCTTGCTGAAACCAACCCTTGGTTGCCAAATCTGTCCATCTGTCCATCTGTCAGTCTGTCCTTCCATCCAACCATCCATCCAACAAATACTTACGGGCCTACAAAGTCTATAACACAGAAAGGGATATAAAATGTATCAAAAAGCTTACTGTTGGAGATTTTACGATATTAAGATGATATCTGACCAGAAGACTCAGACCCTGTTCTTAAACTGTGCACCTTTTCACAATGGTGATGTTGGCAAGTGAGCCCTTAATCAGGCTTTGACTCAAACTGCAGTGCAGAAATTAGAATGCCAGCCTGGACCATTTGTTTTACATAGTGGTTCTCAAAGCAACATCTCTGGACCAACAGCATCAGCATCATGTGGGAATTTGTTAGAAGTATAAATTCTTGGGCCTTGTCCCAGGCCAATCTATCTTGGAGGACCAAAATGCATCAAAATCCCTTGGAGGACTGGATACAAATCACAGAATTTTCATTACTAGACAATGGTCTGGACCACTGGTGAGGGAAGTCAAGGAGTAAGTCTGAAAACCTAGACTAGCAGGTTTTAAATGTTTGGTTAAGAAGTTTGGACAATGATGAACTGGTAAATCAGAGAACATTT
Source organism: Equus quagga (assembly GCF_021613505.1). NCBI lineage: Eukaryota > Metazoa > Chordata > Mammalia > Perissodactyla > Equidae > Equus > Equus quagga. The sequence continues at coordinate 49,752,650 of NC_060275.1, read as the reverse complement.
TCTGAGCGAAGAGCAGATAGGATCAGAATTTTTATTTAGGAAGACTGTGGAGCCAAATGAGACCATAGAAAGGCGATTGCATTCTTTAGGTGAGAAGACAGTCATTTAATCTTTCCTTGATGATTTAGGAATTTGTCATGCCTCAAATTAACTGGGACCATTCACCCAGTTCACATCTGTGTTCAGGATGTGGTCTAAGAGACACTCTCCACTCTCATGGGATTCTCTGCATCCCATAGTTTGATTCTGCCTCACCATCTGCCACCACTGCTCTGGTTTCCCTGCCCTACCTTTCTCTGCTGTCCTTTCTCCTTTTCCCCTGCATTTTCTTTTCCCTCCCTAGGACCTTGCATGTGAATGCACATCCTTTAATGTTTAAATGATTCTTTGTTTGTTTTAATAGCAGCTCCTTATAGAGCTTACGAATTACATTCCTCCTGTGAACATATGATCTTCTAGGTCACAATAAAATCAAAGACTTTACCTGACTTTATTTTAATCTGTTTAATGTTCTCATGTCAAAAAAAAACCCTGGTTTACTTCAGTGTGTTAAATTTATTTTGTCTACTGACCATCCATGTAATATTATGCTCAGACATGCATAATTTGTCATGTTTTTCACACAAATAATGACACTGCTAACCAGACTGTTTCCAGTTAGGAAATACAATAATTATATTTTTGTGTATCCACAGACACCGTCTTGTATATAAAACAATATACAGTGAATAATAAGTATAGGTATAGTAAAATATTATTATATTATCTCTATTCCAACGTTTTGGCCATACTTAAAACCTTATTATATAATGCCTCAAATGCACACATGGACTAACACGCACTTCTCACTCTGAACACGGACAATTTATTGATGAAGTTAGTTTTGAAACAGAGTTCATTCTGGTTCTATGACATTTGGATGTAACTCTTTAATGTCTTTAAAATAGACATTAGAAGAATTTTTCTCCTGGGGATATTTATTTGGGAGGAAAATGCGATTTATTTTATGATTTAAAATACAATAAAAGGAACTATAACAGACACCTCTGGTTCCCTGCATCCCCTTGGCCCATCTCTGATTTCAGCCACAGCTACAGAGACAGACCATTCTGTGCCAACTCGGTTCTCCTCGCCACCTTTACAGTGTCTACCTCAAGTGACAACTGAGTGTCTTTCTGCCCCATGTGCTGTAACGCAGCTCAGAATTGTGGGGGAGTTAATTCCCTTGGGAGCAATCCACAACCGAGGGGAAAAAGCCAGTGGATAAATCTCTTGCCACACATCCTTTATGTAGAAATTCTGGAAGGTGGCCCGTACCCTTTCTGAGGTCCCAGAGGAATCCAGTTTCCCTGGTCCACAGTGGTGGACTCCTTCACCCACCCTTATTTAGTCTTTGCTTCTTCCTTGATTCGTTCTCCCTGCTCTTTAACTCTGGATCCATGGGATCAGCTCCCCAGTCAACTACCATGTTCAGGTCATTGTCTCAGACAAGCAACCCAAACCAAGATGATAGTTTACTGAAATAGTCAGCAATATCAATCCCCTTCTGATCCGACACCATGTATGTAGGATTTCTGATTTGTATGTCATTAAGACCCTTTTTTTCATTTCCCCAAACTACATAATGAAATGAAAGGAGTGGCAATCACAGCTTCACCTCAAGTGTTTCGAAAGCCTTTCTGAGCACATGCAGATGATACTGAGCATGCCTGTGCTAATAAATTAACATTTGTACAACATTCTAAGAAAAACATAGAAGCTGATATTATGTCATCCAACTTCATAACTCCACGTTTAACCTAAAGTACAATATTT